>NW_004567108.1:26248796-26253138 GCF_000260355.1 Condylura cristata | reverse complement strand
TGGTGATGGGAAGCCCACGGGGATTACAACTGAGATGGAAAAAGGCACAAAATGATGTAAAAATAATTACAATAAAAAGAAAATAGACAAACACCAAAAAATAAAATCAGTTTTTCCAATCATCCAGGCTGCAATTAAGTACTTAATAGCCTCATGTGGGAGGCATCATATTGGAGAATAGATATATAGAGTTTCATGGTGTTGCATGTGCTATGGTGACAGCACCTGAAGGGAGGCTCCCGTGATTCTAGAATATAAACCATGATGTAAACAAGCATTGTCTCAGTAAAGAAAACAGACCTTTAACAACATCATAGAACGTTCTTTCAGACAGTGCTAGAATAGATGTTCAACTTAGTGAACTATTTTAACATTTTTTTTCTCACTCAGTTCTAAAATTCTCAGGTCACTGTGCTCATATTGAAGTATCTTACAGTCACTCAGGAAATCTTATATTGAGAGTCAGCAGCTGTGACAGTCAATTCTTGGGCCTGAGCCACTACTTGAATGTTCATTTGGGGTGTTGCACAATGACATACCCTAAAGTATAATCTACATTCCTTGACGGCTTAGTATTGGCATCGATCCAGCTGTCAATGAGTGCTTGTTGAAGACATGCTAGGAAGGAGGCATGCAGAGAAGGGAAAGCATTAGGAAAAGATTAAGGGGCAGTTTACCAGTAATGTAGATGGAAGTGAACGTATTTAATCAGATATATTTAAACAGAGCTATCTGTTTAATCATGTAATCAAAAAAGGGGGGATTCAGAATGCAATCAAAGAACTTATTTTTTTTCTAGTTCAGTATGTCCTTAATAGATAGCTACTATATTAAAATCCCACGATCTTTCTTAAAGATGAAGAGGTTTCTTTTCCAGGTCCCTTATTTTTAACTTTTCTTTTTTTTGCACATATACTAAAAAATAAAGTATCAGTGAATTAAAACAGTTTTCTCACAACCATTTTTTTTTTTTTGGCTAATAATAGAAATTTATTTCTCATATTTCTGGAGATTCTCTCACCACATTTAACACCATAGAAATGTATTTCTAATAGAGAAGTTATTTCAAATAACCAGCTTAGATTGTCACATGGAGAAAACACTTTTCTAAGGAATAAGGGAAAGTTGAAAGCTCTTAATTCTAAATATTTTAGTAGCACCTTCACTTAGTCTTTGTAATGAAATGACATATTTTTCAAATGAATTTCAGAGTAGTATGTATATATTCATGTTATCTTATTTTCCTTTTTTTCCCCACCCCAACCCCAAAGGTGCCACCTGACTGGGAGAGAGCATCCTTCCAACAAGCCAGTCAGGCCAGCCCTGACTTAAAGCCAAGTCCACAAAATGGTACCACGTTCCCTTCCTCTGGAGGATATGGCCAGGGGTCACTGATAGCTGATGAGGAGTCCCAAGAATTTGATGACTTGATATTTGCATTAAAAACTGGTATGTATGAACCCCCAAACTACATCAGAAGTAGGCATTGTTGCCATGCTACAGTTTATGTATTCTTCCCACAAAGTTGCAGAAATACTATCAGCCTCAGCTCATCCTGATTCTCATGACCCATTCCTAATCCCAAGCAAACTCTAAGGTATTTTGTTTGGGGCACAGATAAAGCACAGCTTAAAAACAATTTAAAAATTGCTTTTAAGAAACTGTCATATTCTTAACTAAATGTAGCTTCTCCTAGAATCTTGCTAGAATACCAAGGTTATATTGAAACAAGTTCAATGTAGGACATTTTAGTAGGAATCTTAGAGAGGGAGCTTTGCCTCTAACTTTCTAACAAGACCTCCTTCTTGTGGAATATTTTTGAATCTTTCAAAGTCAAATTAATGGACTCATAATTTTATCCCATCATATATCATTACATATATCATTTATTGTATACTATTAATGTACATTAATAATCATTAAAAATCATTTCATCGATTCTTCCTATATATTCATTCCCACTTAATTTGTAATGTCAATGAATAGTTGTTTTCAAAGGAAATACCAAGTTTTATTTTTCCTCCAAAAAATGTTAATCTGTTAGTGTTAGAAGGATTTCAATGACCTTTTCATCTATACATGTACAAACAAAAAAGTAAGATAGGTCTATGCCCACATGAGTCTACTAACAGAATAATTCAAAAATGTATTTAACTGCATGTGTGGATTCCTTGGCACTAGGATTGTAAAAGAATGAATGGAAGAATTAAAAAAGAAACTTAAAGTTTGATAGAAAAATAGAAAATTCATATGAACATGACAGTAAAATAAGTAGAAAGTGTTATTAATTATTAAAGAGATTCAGAAAAGTTTTTCAGATCTGCTCAACTGATTCTTAAAGAATATGTAAGTTTTTAAGCAGGTAATGTGTAGGAAATGTTTCAACTAAGGGAAAATATTTAACCAAAGCCCAGCAGCTCCCCGGGGCATGGTCTTTGGGGAGAACAAGCCCTGCAGGGCAAACTGAGACAGAAGGGGCATGTAGCCCCCCCCAAATTAAATAATTAAATGGTCATTAACTAACTCAATAACTAAAATTTTAACCATTGTTAATAAACCCATTATGACTACAATGGGTTTAATGACAATTATATAGTTAATAATGTATGATTGTTATAATAATCATTATCACTGTAAATTATTTATTATTGTTGGCCAACTGGCTGTCAGCATACACCCTCCCTGAGATAGCCATCGTCATCCTCAGTGGGAGGAATCTCAGGAAACTGCAAAAACTTTCTATTTATATTAGCACTTTAGCTAGTGTAAAGAAACCCACTTCATTTAATTTGATTTAGTTTCATTTGGGGGGGTGTAGAACACTTGCTGACATTTTACATATTAAAATATTGTTCAGATGCCACATTAAGGAGTGGGATTTTTCACAGAATCTGGTGAGCGATGGGGAATGTTGAGAGAACTGCCTTGTTCCCTCTGGTTTTAAGGTAAAATTAGTCTTATGAAAGATGAAGAGTAAATTTAGCAGGTTGTAAGGTTATGACCGTGGTCTATGGAAATGGTCAAAGGTCTCAATTCTGGGCATTGGAAGTAAAATGAGAGTAGGACATCTGAGGAGAGAGCTGGTGCTTCTCACCTAAGGTGGTTTAGGCATCAGGTCATAGAGCATTTGTTTACTTGTTTGCATGGGAAAACTGATGAGTTCCCATTTGGATATATTGATCATTAGTGCTTAAATATTCGGGTTGAAATCTTAGACTAGCAATCAGGGGGAGGTATTGTTTTGAAATCTGTCATTGCAGAGATTATACCAGAAACTGTTGGGGATAAATATGTTTGGTCTAGGACAGTGAAGGAGAATGATGAGAAGTAAAGGAAAGAAGTAAGTTAGGGAGAGCAGAGGAAGGGAGGAAAAATACAGGAAGGCAAGAGAACAAGGACAGCTGACATAATACCTACATGTAAAGAGATTCCACAGAGGAAACTATAACATGATCAGAAAGAGAACTAAAGAGGGTAGAGAGTGTCACGAAAGAAGAAATGAACCACATAAAATGCTCACTTGCAGTAGGACAGAAAGGGAACTTTGAGATTAGAGGTAATTCTCAG
Organism: Condylura cristata; assembly: GCF_000260355.1. Classification (NCBI taxonomy): domain Eukaryota; kingdom Metazoa; phylum Chordata; class Mammalia; order Eulipotyphla; family Talpidae; genus Condylura; species Condylura cristata. The sequence continues at coordinate 26,249,571 of NW_004567108.1, read as the reverse complement.
GCAGATTTTGTCCCCGGTACTGCCAATTAGTCAGTTGTTGATATTACAACACTGGAGACTTAAAGCAAATTCTTGCAGCTTAATTAAATTAGATGTGAGTCCTATATATACCTAGCAAGTATTAAGTGCATGTAGCTCAAGAATGTATGGAATGACTCGCTTAAGACTGAGTTTAACATTCTTTAGCGTTCACTAAGCTGCTTAGGAAATAAGTAAGTTAAAAGGCCAAAATAACAGTTTCTAACATTAGTTCCCTATATTAAAAGATACTATAATAATCAAGCACCATCCCCTAGACACTTCCAGTAATAGGATATGGTCAAATGAAGGAAACAGTCCACATACCATCTCGTCTATAACAGAATTATACAGGCTGTTTTCATCCCAACAAGATATTCCATTTGACTTTCATCATATTTTATCATTAACATTAAAAAAAGTTGAGTTATTCCATAAAAAGCCTGAGTTTCTGGAAAGAAAGCTGAAGGGATGCTTAAAATCTAGCTTGATTTTTAAGTGACTTCCGATCTTTATTTGAGCTGTGTAATAACTGCAGTTTAGACAGAGCATAAATTCTTTTCTTTGTTCGCTGTGCATCAGACTGGTATCTCTGGTATAGTCAGCCTTCCTGGCTTGTGGCCTTTGAGTTTACAAACCTTGATCTAGCTCATGTCCACCTTAACTGTGGATCACTCCAAATCAAATATTGGGAAGAGTGAGTCTTCCAAGTCTTTCCATTGAGATCCAAACTACTTGGAAAAGTGATAAACCTTTA
>NW_004567108.1:26240940-26247130 GCF_000260355.1 Condylura cristata | reverse complement strand
TGAACAGAATTTTTTAAAGATTGATTTATTTGTGCATACAGAACTGGAGTATAGGCCAGAGGTTCAGGAGCAGAGTGAGGATTCACCAGAGACAGAGTGGGGAGCAGGACAGGCAAACTGACGAAGTGCATTGCTAAGGGGAAGAGAGGCAAGACAGAAGAGGCATGTGGGTCACCTCCCAGGCCAGGATCAAACTCTTGCTGAAGCAGCTGTGGCTAGCTTCATAGTGCTGCGTTTCAATTCATTATGTCTCCAGGGAGGGCCCTGAACAGATTGTTTTTTTAACCTTAGAAATTTTACATCAACCTCTTTTGTCCTTAGATGTGTATTCCCACTCTACTTGTACCACAGATTTTTATCTTAATCTAATATCTTTATGTTGAAATTTATTTCATCTTAACACATTCATACTTCTCCCCATCAAAACATATATAAATTGAAACTTAAATTTTCCTTGTTACCATTACAATTCTTAGTAGTACAACAGAATAAACCCTCATTGATATCAAAAATATTAATGCAATTAACAAACACCAAATAAAATCTCTTCAGAAGACTGGCAGTTAAATATCTGAGACTATATCCTTTCCACACCTTTGAAAAGTCTTTATGTACCTTGAATTAAAGGATTCTCAGTATGAAGCTTCTGCTTCAAATGCCTTAAGGATGCCAGAGCACTGTGCTGTGTTAGACCATGAGGTGGGGCACCAGGCTCCCAGATTTACCAATGACTTTTGCCAAAACACTTAAGCACCTTTAAGATAGCAAACTCTCTTTTGCTTTCCACCTCAAAAATCCTACATTAGGAAGATTTTCTTATACTCAAGTAATAATTTCTACAATGCATCTAAGAATTTCCCCTTGAAAATATATATATAACTGCCAGCCACAGGTTTCTGTCTGTGTTCCAGGCTTTCTGGAACAAGCCACTTAGAGAACACTGGCAATTTAAGATAAAAATAGACCTATATCATTCAATATCCCTCTTTTTAGCAGTTGCCTTTCTTAGTGTTAGGATCATTCATAATAAAGTGTTCTATAAGCACAGGTGGAAGATAAAAGTATTTTCTGTGATTTTTATATTTTAATAACAAATATTAAAGACCACCTTCAAGGTGAATATAGTGAATACTTCATTATGGACTTTAAGCACTATAAGACAAAACAGGACGAGAGATGATTGTCCTTGAATAGCACCGCCTGGACATTATGCTTGTTCTATGTATTTTTTCTTTCTCTAATTCCTCTATTAAAATGTGTGTTGCAGAATATTTAATAGTCAGGAAAGAGATTACTTATTATGCCCCAATGCAGGTTAGGAAATATGATCCATTCAAATATAAATGATTCCACTTAACAGCTGAAAAGATTGGCCAATAAATATGTTGAAATAAGAATCACAGATAGTCCTGAGCCATGGTGTATATTTTGCAAGAGTAGGATTCAATTCAGTAGCACTAAGAATATCAGTGCTGTACACCTCAGTTTATCCTCTGTGACGGGTGGATGAATGGGTGGGTGGATGGATGGATAGTGGGATGGGTGGGTGGGTAGGTTGGTGGGTGGATGATGTGTTCCAGGAAGGGGACTCACTAAACGAAGCCTTTCTATAATCATCAAAACCATTTCCTCTGCCCCTTTAATCTCTCAAAGATCTCATCATCTTTTAATCAGGTAATACAGAAATATTCAAACACATGCTGAAATACTTATAATAACTCAGTAGGTAGAATACCTTTATTTGGATGCCGTAAGAAGAGTTTAATGTCAAAATTGCCAGTGTCCCATGGGACAAACAGGAGATCTTATACTCTTTTTAGCAAAGACATTCACTTTCCAATTACATTTATAATAACTCCAAAAAAGACTAGAGCTCTAAGAGCATAACCAGTTTCTGATTGGGAAAATACCTTCACTCCATCGCAAGCATTTGCAAATGCACTGACATGTTTGAAGTCCCTTTTTTTTTTTTTTTAAAGATTTATTTATTTATATAGAACTGGAGTACAGGCCAGAGATGAGAAGGGTGAGAGGATTCATCAGAGACAGAGTGGGGAGCAGAACAGGCAGATCAACGAAGTATACTGCTGAGGGGAGCAGCGGGTGGGTAAGGAGAGGTCTGCCACGCCATGTGGATCTCCTCCGGGGCAGGCGGGAATCGAACTCATGAGGAAGTGGCTTAAGTTTCTTAGTGCAGTGCTTTAACCCGCTGTGCCACCAGGGAGGGCCCTGAAGTTCCATTTTAACAGCTACAGTTGAATTCCAACTTGAGCAAGACAGTTTCCTTATGTATGCTTTGCATGTGCATGTGTGTATGTGTGTGTGGGGGTGTGTTGTTTTGCCCACATTTCAAAATTGCAACAAAGGCAAGTATATTAAAACAGTTTGGTATAAAAGAGAAGCCCTGCTCCAAAACTAGTTATAGGCTTTCTTCATCTGAATTTTAGCCATATTGAATACTTTAAAAAAAAAAAAAAGGAATAAAAATCTGTGACCTTTTTAATTTTTTAAAATAATTTGTCTTTCTGTGATAAATCCACCTTTCATTCTAAAGTAGGGGACCATATATCTTTTAATTAGTTATTCTTGAAGTGTATGAGCTTTTTGAGCAAAGGCAAATGAGACACTCAGTTCTAGAGAAGTGATGTCCTGGTTATTATTAGTTTTTTTTTTTTTAATAGAACTTTATAATATTTCATCAGTGTCCCCAAGCAGGACTTTAGTAGAATGAGAACAGTCACCCTGGGACAACCTCCATTTTAGGGAAGAAGAAAAGACACCGAGATAACTAGAACAGAGACTCTGTCTACACAGAGCTGAGGGCAGGAGGGGAGGACATGTAATCTGCTTACCTGAATTCAGCATTGCAGTTTTTATGTTGATGCTAAGCTACCTCAGTTCTGGAAAATATCAAGTTCAGAATATACGTGGATTATAAACAGGTTCTTTCTTCATAAGGGGATTCTCCCAGAGAGACTAATCAAATTTTATTACCCCTAGTTCCTTACCTTTCTGGTTTCACTTTAGGCTGGCCAGTGACACAAATGTCATGGTAAACATTGTCCTATTGGAAACCTAAATGATTTCTTTTTCAATCAGAAAAAAATAATAAGGTCTTAAACACAAATTAAAGACTTTCAGGATTAATGCCCAAATATGCAAACTCTTAAATAATTAGTAAATTTCTTTTTCAGAGATATCACATAAAGACAAAATAAGTTTTTTAACTTTTAAGAACTCCCACAACCCAATGTACTAAACAAAATTAGTTGACATCAATGTGGAAAAGTGAGATTTGGAAAGATTTTGATTTTTTTTTTCTTCAGGTCATTAGAAAAATTACAATGTCCTAGGGTCAGAAACTGTCTTGTAGAACCCTAATTCTGTAGTCTCCTATATATGTAACTTTCAGAAGGGATTCAGCCTGTTCCAATTCCTCACTTATAAAATATATAGTTCATAATATATTCTGTAATACCGGGGTGTGCACTGCACCTTGACTTTTGAGTGAGGTAAGTTTGAGGATACTTGAATATGTGCCAAGGAGTTTGAAATGTACTCTACAGACAGATGTGAACTTTTGACACCTGCAGTACAAGGATTAGGTTTAACAAATTGAGAGCTGCCACCACAAGAGGCAGTATGGTATAAAGGAAAACACCCTGTGTTGGGGGTCAGAAGGCTATTGGTTTGCTTCATTCTGTGACTTCCCTATTGTGTGACACGGGGAACTCACTGAACACCTCAGATCTCCATTCATTCCCAGTATCTGTAAAGTTGGACTAAAATCACCCCCTTCCCAAATGAAAAAGCTTAAATGTTGAGGAAAGTAGAGGCAAGAGATTAATATAAATTACTACTTGGAGTTCCTTCATTGACTGTTCTGCCTGTCGTGGGGGTTAATTAACGTTATCGTAATTACTGAATTTATCATGCAATTTTTGCTCAAAATGTAAGCACGACCATTTAATGAATTGCAGAGACAAATGACCTCGGCTCTGCTCCCAGGTCTTCTATGTTAGATGAGAGTTTTCTGGGTACTATGAGAATCTCAGCAAGGGGTTAGTTATCGAGGATTCTGCATTTATTTCAACTGGGAAGAAACCACAAAGAAGTACCAGCTGGGTCCTACAGATATGATTTGAGGGGAAGCTGTGTCCAGATCTTGCTGACATCTCACCACTCTCTGAGCTACTAAACAAGCAGGTGAGGCTCACCACTTGTAGAGCTGCACCCTGTGGTGAACTTCCTATCTCAGGTTGCTTAGTTTGTGGCAGGCTGCACAGCTAACTTTCAGTATAGAAATTCTATCTACAGTGCTTTGCCTCAAGGTGGGCAAAAAGGCTTTCCTAGTAGGGTGTAGAACAGGCCAACTTGGAAATCAGTGAGAGCTGGTGCTAGCTTATAACTAAGCCCCACTCTTTCCAGATGCTCATCACAAGGTCCTCCCTGTCTCCCTATAGTTGATCTCATATTGAACCTCTTAGTTACTCAGCTCTTTATTTCCTCCCCACCTGCATCAAGCTGCTACAGGCCCCCATCGCCTGGATGGGATGGTTTCCCCAACTCTCTAGCAGAGAAGCATTGTTCTTTTGTCTTTCTGAGGAACGGAACCTAATTCAGATGTTACCTCAGGGGTCAAGCCAATACCACAATGATTCAAGAGGGCTGAAAACCAAAGGGTGTGCCAGGTCCATGAATTAGATTTTTTTCATTCCTAAAATATGGATCCAGAGTTACCCTGTCTTCTTTTTCAAGAGGAACCCAAATCTGAGGTTTTTGGTTAAATGCTTTAACCTGGCAACTAGATAAACTTTAAAAATACATTGTCATTGACAATGTTCTAGCCTTTAACTTGAGCAAAGAGTTCATGGGTGTCTATTACATATTTTGCTTCAGGACTTGCATATACATTATATGTAATAGAACCATATATTTCCACACTCAGGCAGTTTGGGTGTGTAAAGGGAATATGATTAACTCTGAAGAACCTCCTTCCCTCTGTTAAACAAAAAGTCTATTTGTTTTTAGGTATATACTAGGATTTTTTTTCTTTCAAATGTTTTCTACTGAAGTTCCCTGTTTTAAAAGAATTGTAAAAAAGAATTATTTGTGAAAGGGTGTAGAAATGGGCATTGATGTATGGGCAGGAAGACATTCAAATTTACATGCAACTTGAGGAACCAGTCAAGAGACCTGATCACAACAAGTAAGCTAATGTGCTTTCCTTCTCTAATGATCTAGGTTGAAATACTAGTGTTTGATAAGGTAGAGCCAGATTAAGGAATGTTCAGAGGATTTCACATGTAATTACTTAGTGATAGGAACTAATACTTGTTCTTCAGAGGGAGTGAGCAGTGGGATGCAGAATGGACCAGAAGAACAGAACAATACAGAGAAGAATTTTCATGACCTAGTAGTATGCATAGTTTATTAATACATTCAGTAAACTGAATAGCCACAATGTGGCGAGAGCACTATCTAATATGCTAGAAAATATGAAGATAGGAAGAACACGATACAGTGGGGTAGAGAGAAATTGTATTGAAAATCACATTTCCATGCATAGCAGAGGTGATAACTGCCATTGATATTTATGGGAAGAGCAGAACCAGCCAGATTAAGGGGTTGAGGAATGAGAAGAGCATCCCGGACAGACACAGAAACACTAGTGAGACATCATGGGCAAACAGACAAGCGTCATGCTATGTGCTTGAACCAGGACTGAAGATAAGGTGTCCAGTGGACAAACAACAGAAGGACATTTAAAGAAAAGCAGAGAAGCTCTGAACGGAGCCAGCAGCTAGAGGACGACAGAGGCAAGCAGTGCCGTGTCACAGAAGCAAAGGGAGGAAGTAGAGTCTCGACAGCAGCCTTTTAACAGAGGTCAGGAAGAACAGAAACCCAAAAGAGCCAGTCATTAGCGAGTTCCTGTTTGCATATCCAAATAAGTTAAAATGGAGATAATTCACCATCTTCATATAGCTACCAACTCTGAAGAACCTCCTTCCCTCTGTGTACGACAAAAGGAGAAGTCTCAACCAACCAAGCAACTGGCTTTTCAATTTCCTTCTCATTTGCAGTCTAGTGCAGAGGAAGGAGCTGAGAGCTGTACTCTCTGATGATTCAAACCAACAGCACACCCAGTGACCACATCCCTATTCTGTGTGTGTGTGTGTGTGTGTGTGTG
>NW_004567108.1:26203924-26240840 GCF_000260355.1 Condylura cristata | reverse complement strand
GAGAGAGAGAGAGAGAGAGAGAGAGAGAGAGAGAGAGAGAGAGAGAGAGAGAGAATGGGCAAGGTAGTTTATGTGTTCCTCTGAATTTTAAGAAAGAAAAGAACAGGGATAACTCTAGAATAGTGTTATGTATTTTTAATTCTACTGAGTTGTGGAAAAAAGTAATGAACTATGAAATTTCCTTCAAAAAGAGGTCTTGGGCACTATGTCATTAGCAGCTAACTTTGTGGGGGTTGTGTGGATCAGTGTTGGCACTGTGTGACATCATTATTTTTATCTCAGGGTCAGATCTGAGTCATTCAGGGCCAGTGTTTTCTGGGCACTGATATGACACCAGGTGCTATGAATACATGACTTTCTTCTTGGATCTCTGTCCACTCTGAGTCTCAACTGCAGGATCTGCATGAAGAGTCACAGGTCTATGTTTTCTAACAGCAAATCCTAAAACTAACCCCCTGCTGATTTGTTTTTTCATTTGTTTGTTTGTTTTATTGTTTTTTTTGGTAGTAAGTCTCCAATTAAGAAGTGCTGTTTTGGGAGTATTACATCTGTCAACCATATGGAAACAGAAAAAAAAGATTAATAACCCAAAGTGATGTTTTTAGAAATTAATTTCTACTTTTGAAACTACCAAAAGAGGGTCCTCCCCATCTCAGAGGTGATCCACATGATGCAGCAGACTTCTCCTGACCCTCCCACTGCTCCCCACTCTGTCTCTGGTGAATCCTCTCACCTCCCCTGCACCTCTGGCCTGTATCTCAGCTCTGTATGCATAAATAAATAAATCTTAAAAAAACAAACAACTACCAAAAGAAATTTAAAGTATAGGTTTGTGATTTTTAGGTATGGATGCTTTTTACTCTACATGTGTAGCTCACTCTTTACTAATATAAAAGAAAAGCATGTGCCATCCTAGTATAACTTGCCCCTTGACAATTTACTGCAGTAACACTCAAGAGTTTTGTGTTTATTCTTTTATTTCAGGTGCTGGTCTCAGTGTCAGTGATAATGAATCTGGTCAAGGCAGTCAGGAGGGAGGCACCTTGACTGACTCCCAGATTGTAGAATTAAGGAGGATACCCATCGCCGACACCCACCTTTAGTACCCCAATCATCAGCAAAATGAGGATCCTTTCATATTGTATTGACTTTGTACTAAAACTCTATAAGTACATGCTCCATATTGTAGGACTCTGTGAATTGTAGTGGTTATTTAATCCGGAAGTGATTGTTGTGTTTGAGACATAACATTTACCTTTGTGCATCCTAAAAGTTCACTGTTATAAGGAAAAACTGAGTTGGTTATATCTTTAATAGTATATGCATATTCCAAGAATATTAGATGTTTTTTAACTATTCTACATGGCTAACATTGTTTAATACAAGTAATAACTGAATAAAATCAATAGAATCTATTTGACGTCATTAAGTTTCATTATTTGTGAGCAAAATGTACTTGAGCAAAGAAACAGCCCTTATATGCAGATGATGTCAAGCAATCTGTTTCTTCCAGCATTGATATAGGAGGTGTACATGCAACACTTCACAGATCTGAGAAGACTTTCATTCCAAAAACCACAAAATAGATTGTTGCTTTTTTACCTGAGTGTATGTGGGGCCTCTGTAGTTTGTTTAGTCTTTCAGTGAAGTATGTATCTCTGCTCATTATAAGGTTAGGGATCTGACTATCTTCTGGAATGAATATTCTGTCCCCAGGTAAAATTAACTCCATCAAGATTATAGTACAGCTGGGCTCTCCTTGGTGTCACAGTGTGTTAAAGCGCAGCACTAGGAAGCTGTCCACATTCACTGCAGCTCAAGTTCAATCCCCTGGCTGGTGAGGGAGGTGGCCCACATGACACAGCAGATCTCTCCTGACCCACACACTGCTCCCCTCATCAGTGTATTTTGTCAATCTGCCTGGTCTTCTCCCCATTGTCTCTCATGACCCTCTCACCCCACCCCACCACTAGCCTTCACCCCAGTTCTTGTGTGCATAAATAAATAAATATTTTTTAAAAAAGATTATAGTACAGCTAAGAAGGAGATCATTCAAACAATATAGAGTTTGTTAGGGAGAATTATTTCTTGTTTTGGCTTTTTCAATCTTTCTTTGTCTGGTAAAAAAATCAGAAAGTCTAGTCCAGAACAAACACTATTGTATTCATGATGATTTCATTGCCTGTAATTCCAGAAGAATCATTAGAAACAGAACACGTTTGTCCTAAGAAAGCCTTTTTGACCTTTTATTTTGAAATTCTTAAAAGTGTTTGCCTATGAGAAAATTTTGTTCTGTTAATAATTTTCCTTAGAGCCATAATTAAAACATCCCAGTGCTCTATCATTGCTGAAGCATGGCTTTATTTCAAACCTGAGCTGGCTCTTTCCTCTCCCTTCTCATCCTCTCTCCCATGCCTCTGTCCTCCCTCTCATTTGAGTTTTGATAGGTGGATTGTTATTGCAAAAACCAAAAGCTGCACTAGCACACAACATAAAGACAAAGGTTGCAACATTGGTGAAGTTACAGTCCTTTTTAGGGACTTTAAAAATGGTAGTAATAAGATTGAATTTATCTGAAGCGACAAATACGTTAGTTGTATTTCAAACTACAGCATCATACTATAATGTGTTCCATGATAAATAGATGTAATTGATGGGATTGGATGTAATACACAAAATGTAACATAAAAATCTTCAAATTAGTAAGCATTCGAAGATTTTAATGGGCCTCAATGTATTTGGAGCTAAGGTAATCATTACATTTGTATAATTACAGAAATGTGAAATTTTTATTGTGTAGAATACATCAGTCATCATCACTAACATTTTTGAAAAATAATTAACTTTAAATGTTAGTTCTCTAACAAAGGCAGGGATCAATAACTGTTTTCTTTCTCATGTGTTGTCAGAATTTCGAAGGATTTGGCCAAAAACATGCCCAATCTGGGGCACCTTTCTTTTGTTAGGTAATTATGGTTTTTATCACTGTACAAAACACTGTCTGGTAAAGAAAACAAAGGGCCACCTGCCTCTGATTCTTTTAAATACTGGGAGGAAAAAAAACATGAATTCTAGAAACCACAGCGCTAAAACAAATAAACTTCATATTCCAACAGCAGCAATATTTTGCCATCCTGTTTCCTCCCAGTGTGGATTAAAGTGGGACATCTGCCAGGGAAATATATAGTGTGCTGTAGGAAGAAGCAAATAAAATTCTTAAGAATGAAACCTGGAAGGCTAGGACTGCAATTCTGCAACCATGGTGTTTTTCAAGTGGGCTAATCCTCTTTTATTAGTATTTTTTAAAACAGCTTTATTGAGATTTAATTCTCATTTCATACAGTTTTAAAACATGCAATTCAATGAATGGTATTTGGTATGTTACATTGCTTTTTTTAATTATGGTGAAATATATGGATCAAAACTGACCATACTAGCATTTTTACACATATAATTCATTAACATTACTTACATTCACCATACTTGTATAAATACCACCTATTTTTCCAAAACTTATTCCTCAACCTGAACAGAAACTCTTCTCCACCATCTCCATGCTATTTTCTTTTCTCAGTCAATAGACACCTAACATTTACTTGGCCAAAATCTCTCCTGCTATATTTTTGTAATTTTTAAATTTGTTTTTTATTTGTTTTAGATCCTTTTCAACATTTTCTTTTTTTAGAATAAAAAAAAAAGATTTTCCTAATTTGGCTGCATATACAGATGTGCATGCAGTTGAGATTAAGGGTAAGAGTAGAGCTAGTAGACTGCCTACTGATAATGAAACAGGCAAGTGAAAATCTTAGTAAGCAAAACAGAAAGAATTCCACTCAGGAACTTTAATTTGGAGTTGGTTTCAGTCTCTTGAGGTTTTAAGTTTAATGAGTATACTACATATTTCAAAAGTCTGATCAGAGAAATTTAAACATGTGGTGGGTTTATGATTGAAAATAAAAGTGATTCCCAGTGAACCAGTGCTGCACAGCCGTGCTAACGTAAGACCAAGTACTTGGCCAGTGCCAAGACAGAGAAAAGGTCACTGGCTGTGAGTTCTTACCTGTGTGCTCAGTTGCGAAACTGCTCTGGCTCAGAGGACAACAATGGGGTTTATTTAACAAACGAGATTTGGGAAAAGGAAAGTTTCTAAGGCCACAAGAGACCAGCTACCTCACTGCAGATAGTGACCACACTATCCAGAAGCCCCAAACAAAGGCTACTTGTCCAAGGTGCATCTGTCCTATCAATAAGAGCCTGAAGCTTACGGTATACCAGGAAGCAGAGGGTCAGGATTCAACTCACGGTGGCAGTGGGAGGTGATCATAGGTGACACTACAGCAGCCGCAGTAACATTCTGAAGGCCACTGGACAGCACCAGACATTGGACTGGTCAACACTGGGAGGTGATGCTGGATGATGGAAAGTGGTGGACAGCTCTCATAGGTGACAGAGTATTAGTGTTGGTCATCTGTCAACAGTGCCGGATAGCTCTGGCCAGTAGTGCCAATCCCCATTCGTCACCAGGAGGCAGTGTCAGACGCACCAGTGTTAACAGCTCTTTGTGAGTTGTTGGTCTACACCAACAACAAATAGCTCTTTGAGATACTAGGCTGTGGCTGACAGTGCTACTTGCATGCAATATGAGGAGCAGAGCCAGAGGCAGTTAGAATAGCCTGGTCTCTGCAAACATCTATGAAGTCAACTGTTTGATGTTTCCTCTTTCATCAGAGGTTGGATGCCAGAAGCTTTTCTTTTTGGAGGTTGACTGCTGATCCTTCTATCTTCAGAAGCCAAGAACAGAATGTTCTAAGCTGGTTCCTGCCCTCCCTTATATCCTCTTCAGGGTCCCCCACCTTCCAAGTCTGGTTGGACCATTTTCAATCCTCAGCATCTAATTGGACCATTCTAATAAGCTGATCTTGGACTTGATTGGTCCATTTTATGACCCAAGAACCAAATATAAAAAGGGAAAACTTGGTGCCTGCACAGACCTGTACTGCCCTAACCTCAGGGCAGTCTCCTGAGCTGAAACCATCCTCTGCATCTGTGCCCTTTCAACAAAGCAGGTGCAATAATGCAACAAAGTGTGTGGTGGGGGAGGGGGGCTGAAGCAGCACTGGGACACAGAAACAAACTACTGCTGGGAGCCTGCAATGTTAGCTGGGGACTCCATGGGCCTCTACTGTCTGTAGCTCATTCTCCTCCCTGCAGCCCAGAACCAGTGGCCATGGGGCTTGGAGTTTGCCACTACAGTTTCAGTAGAATTCACATGGTTCAATGATTCAGTGTGGGAGGGGAACCATTGCCATCTGCCTACTGCTGCTTCTGTCACACCCCTGGCCCAGCAGTGTCCTTGACATCAGTGGTGGTGGGGTGGTAAAATGCCCACCTCCTGCCAATCCAATGATGTTGCCTGTTGACCTGTTGCAGTCTGCCAAGGCCCCCAGGCGTTGCCCGCAAGCAGCGTGCTCCTGAGGCAGGCCATTGGGGTGGAGCCTCGCTGATGCTGTAAAACCACCACCCACAGGCAGCATGCACCAGACTGCAGGCAAGAAACTGAAGCTGTTGCTGCTTTTAGAGCATGGCAGGCCAGCCTCCTGCACGTGCCTATCCTCCATTCATCCCCTCTACTCACTAGGGGGATGCCTGAGGAACCAACAAAGCCAGCAAGACCTGTGGCTTAGGTGGCAGGAAAGACCCAGTTTTGTCCCCCACCCACAGCTGGTGTCTCATGGTCCAGTTTCATCAGGAGAGATCCCAACTTCATATTGTTTACCAGATTGCAAGATCCCCCTCGACTTTAGCTCTAAGGCCTCTGGGTAGAATTGCCTCAATCAGGTACATAAGGGACATGAATTGGCTTCTCAAGCAACTAGCTGCCAGAGTGTATCTCCTCAGGACAGCCTGACTTGGTGGGTCAGGGAAACAATGTGTGCTTTCCTGTTCCATATATGGTCTTTTAATTATTAATAACATAGACCCAGTCTCCTCAATGATTTACTACCAATCCGTAAGTTAAAGGACCACGTTGTTTAAAGGACTGGAGGACTAAGAATTTAAACTACTGGAGGCTACAAAATCTCCCATTATCTTGAATTTTTTTTAGTCTTTTTCATGTTTAGTAACGGAAAGTATAACTCAGATGAGTGTTAACTCATACTGCTAAGATTTGGTGATACATTGATGTTATTCTTACTCAACACCTCTCACCAAAATTTTTATGCCATAAAAAAAATGTTAATACTTTATTAGAAAACCAAACTACAAAAATTTAGAGACCCTCAGGTGCTTTATTCAACCATCACACAGACTATCTAGCACAGATAATGACCACATGCACAAAATCTCTAAAAAACATATTCCTATGTGGGGGCAACATTACTTCATGGTTGTCTGTAATTATTTAAATCACCTTGACATATCTGGTAACCCCTTAATTAGGAATTCACTCATCTGAAGCTAACAGTTTAACAAGGAATACATTTAAAACCAGATCGTCACTAATACTTCAGTATTGTTGAATTATGGTTATTAAACATCTTTTACTTAAGTAACGTACATGATTTCAGGGAAAGAAGCAAGTGAAGAATGACTCTGTTTCCCCATCTATGACAGTGGGATGCTGTTATGAATTCCTGTATGCAGGAGATGCGTGGGGAACTCCAAGAAACTCCAGGTCAGTGCCAGGCCATGCCCCACAGGGATTCAGCAAAGGGGTCATACCTGGCTTTGAGTACCAAAGTCGGAGCGGCAGTCCCTAAAAAATGACTCAACTCAAGAAAATTGTTAGTGTTTTCACATGTGAAATGGTATCTTAGTCCTGTACAAAAACAAACAATCGCTATTTTTTGACAAATAAAAGGATTCAAATTTAAGCAAGACGAACTACATTTTGCCTGTGATTGGTCTTTTGGAATTGATGAGCAAAGTCACAAATTTGTTTTTAATTCAGAAAAGTACTGGGCAGATCTGGCTGAGGGATCAGGGTCTCTCTAGCATTGGGGAAGAAGAGGGACTGACTGGTAAACTGTGCCCAAAATCTGAACCCCCTAACCAACTCAGTTGAATCCATTCCTCTGGCACCACAAATGGTTATGGCTGCAATCAAAGAGTGGACCAGAATTAGACATCTGCTTTGTTAGAGAGTGAATGAGTTGTCATCCCATATTAAAGGGATAAGACTGGCTCCCTGGTTCTTGCTCAGGGTAGATCAGTGCTCTTTTGTCCTTACAGCTCATGGACTGTGGGAAACTGGAGGATGCCAACACACTGACCATGGGTGTGACTGGCTCCTGACTCATGGAAGAGATTTGATCCCTAAAATTATTTCAAATATTTGTCCCTTAGTTTCAAGATCAGAGAGAGCCTGTAGATCCCAAATCAGAACAAGAAGCATCAGGCCCAGATGGCTGTAGTGGAGTGTAAAGAGAAAGAGAACTGCCTCACCCATCCTGCCACCACCTTACAGAGACACAAACTTACAGTTATACGCCAGCAGTTGCAGGACCTGCTGCAGATCTAGGAAGCATGCACCCACAACCCCCACCCCACTCAAACACCAAAGATTTTACTGGAAACAAAGGGCACATGGCCTTCATCACTGCCCATGATCACAGGACTTTGAAGTTCTTCTAATCTCTCCCAAGAACTGGAGCAAAAGTTGTAAATGGATAATCTTAATGGAGCCTAAAATCTCCCGGGGACACAGATGACCCTCTCTTTGCATAATAGATAAAATTCCTTGTATGCATATATGCAAACTGATTTTTTTTTTCTGCCCTTGGGATTTCTCAAGAATGAAAACTATCCAAGTGTGCATTTTACCCGGAATAGTAAATTCACTGCAGTATATGTCCAGAAAAAAAAAAAAAATAGGAATGTAGTGATAGCATTTGTTTTATAACAAATGTTGTATAATAAAGGAAAAGGACAACTTAAGTCAATAATAAAGGAAAAAGACAACTTAAGTCTTATTTTGGATTTAGACTATGATATTTATTTCAAAACTAAGGGTACATACATGGGTATACGTGGAAAGATTTTTAAAAATTGTGTGAATTTAGAGCAATACAAGCAAAGAAAATCATGATAATTAAAGTTCCCAATAGAGTTTATAATGTAAATTAAAAGATATTTTGAAAAATTGATCCATGAATTGCAAGAATTGTCCATCCTCCTATCATATAGTTGTTTGTGTTTTTACTCTGTATATCCATCAAAGTCACTTTGAAAATTTTTGCCACAAGAGAGAGAAATCAATTCATTTTCAAGATTTGAAAAGGTTAAGTGAGTACACAAAGACAAATGTGCCATGAAACAATCAGGGACATTACGTTTCCTTTTATGAGTGTTCTATCAAATAACACAGGTACTCTAGAATAAATCAGTGGTTTAGTCTTTTTTTTATATTGAATGCTAGGTTTTGGGCATACAGTTTTCCATACCTGTTGTTGATTAGTATTGTCATTGCCAATTTGGTGAGTAATACCTACAACTAAGTGCTGATGGTGTAATTAGTAAACATTTTGTGATAAATCATTCATTTGGGCTAGCCTGCTTTGGAACCAGAGTAGAAAATGACTTACAAAGAGCGAGTCCATACTCCAGGTGCCTGGGTAATACTTGTCACAAAACAGCTTCTTGCAGCCCTCCCTGGTGGTGCAACAGATCAGGACGAAGCACTGCAAGCTTGCTGCAGCCCCCTGGGAAAGAGTTCAATCCCCGCCCACCCCAGAGGTGACCCACATGGCACAGCAGACCTCTCATGACCAGCCCGCTGCTCCCCTCAGCAGTGTACTTTGTCTATCTGCCTGCTCTGCTCCCCACTCTGTTTCTGGTGAATCCTCTCACTGCCCCTATACTTCTGGCCTGTACCCCAGTTCTGTATGCATAAATAATCTTTAAAAAAATAGCTTCTTGTTTATTTTCAATCTGGTTTCTTTTTTTATTTAGTTATTTTTTTAAAAGATTTATTTATGCATACAGAACTGGGGTACAGGCCAGAGATGCAGAGGGTGAGAGGATTCACCAGGGACAGAGTGGGGAGCAGAACAGGCAGATCAACGAAGTACACTGCTGAAAGGAGCAGCAGGTGGGTCAGGAGAGGTCTGCCGCGCCATGTGGTCTCCTCTGGGGCAGGCGGGAATCGAACTCATGCGAAGTGGCTCAAGCTTCTTAGTGCTGTGCATTTACCCTCTGCGCCACCAGGGAGGGTCTATTTAGTTATTTTTAAATGTAGTTTTTTTTTTTATATCATTGTTAATTTGGGGAAGTATGTGATTTCTCTCCTCAGGTATGGTCACTGCAGTGGTTTCCCCTTTTAAAAGATTGTGTTTACCCTCAAAATGTATCCATGTTATCACATGGTGCAGAATCCTTTTTAAGGCTGAATAGCATTTTGTATGTATATCACATGTCCTTTAGTCCTTTATCTGTTGAAAGACATTTGGATTATTTCCATGCCTTGAGAATTGTAAATTATGCTGAGGTGAATGTAGAAGATCCTGAGAGATCTTGATTTTAATTTTACCATGAAATGAGATTGCTGGACCATACTGTATTTCTATTTTTATTTATTTATTTATTTATTTTGAGGAATCTCCATACTGGTTTCTGTAGTGTCTATACTATTTTGCATCCCATTCAACAGTGAACAAGGGTTCCAACTTAACTGCACCATAACTGCTGTGAGACATTATCTCACTGTGTGGTCTTGATTTGCCTTTTCCTGATGACTAGCGACTCGAACTTTTTTTCATTTACCTGTATTGGCTGTATGTCTTCGTGGAGAAATATCTATTTAACTCCTTAGCTTTAATTTTTAATCGAGTTAGTAATTTTTGTTTTTTTCTTTTTTCTGTTGAGTTGTGGCAAGTCCCATCAGAGATTCGCGTATTGTCAAAAATATTGTTTGAAAATATTTTCTCCCATTCTGTAGTTTGCCTTTTCATTCTGGTAGTAAGTGACGTAGCACTGATAGAACCACATGATTCCACTCATATCAGATATCTAAAATAACCATGCATAGGTCCAAAGAATGGAATAATGGTTCCTGAAACTGAGAAAAGAGAGATATTTTTTAAATCAAGGAACATCAAGTTTTAGTTCCACAAAATGAATTAGCTCTAGAAATTTGCTGTACAATGTTGCATTTAGAGTCAAAAATATTTATTTTATACTTACATATTTGTTAGAGGGTAGAATTGAAGTTAAGTGTGCTCACCATAATGAAATTTTTTAAAAATTCTAATTGCTAAGACAGGGATGCTTGATCGTTTTTCTTCACTGCAAGTACTGGCAGTGGAAAAGGATGGAAAAGGATGTTTGCATGGAAATATTTGCATGGAAAAGAGATCTTCAGACAAATTTTAAAGGTTTTTTTCAGTTTCCTCTGGAACTCCTAGTTAACACAGAATGCTGCACAGCACCTGTGGGATCCCAATCGAGAAACCCATACTAGCGCCCAAATCCTGAAGAGTGCTACCACTTGTACTACAATTATGGTATCTTGAAAACTTAGCATAATGCCTGGAACAAAATTGAAATGCAATAAATATGTGTTGAAATTAAAGAGCATCATCTTTTTCCTAAATACCAAATTAGGACAATATTTGTTGAATTTTTTTTTAAATAGATTTAGCTATAGATGTTTTTACTTAAAAAATCCAAATGGAAATACAATTACTGAACAAATCACGAGGCATATTATCAGTTTTCATTCTCAAAGTTACAGTTGGTTGAATTATAACTAATTCATTCTGCTTGCTACATATCTGAGAAATCTTGAAAAATATTGCAGACCTATGAAAAACTTGTTTTTATTTTATGTATAGTCTATATAACAAGTTTCAAACTAGGGTTATTTTTAAAGGATCACTGAGGAGGAAGGTCAAACCAAGAGTGAGTAGACATGAGGTGATGTTTACTTGTTATGTGTCATTGCTTTTCCATGACCTGTTAGTCATAAGGACTTTGTGTGGAAATATATATGCAAAATATTTTTAACCCAAAGATTATGATCTATATGCTCTTCTGTATTTGTCTTGTTCCAAACCAGGGAGTCAAAGTGTGTGTATGTTTGTCTTTTCAGGGTTGATTCATTATGCCCATATTAGATACACTTGAATCAACAGTTTGCACTGTAATGCTCAAATCTAGAAAGCATGTCATCTCTAATCTTAATGAGCAAGCACATAAGACTAAGTGTATCTTGATGGTGAGACAGAAATGTCTACCAGAATTTTTTATTTATTTATTTATGCATACAAGAACTAGGGAACAGGCCAGAGGTGTGGGGAGGGGGTGGTGAGAGGATTCACCAGAGATGGAGTGGGGGGCAGAACAGCCAGGTTAACCAAAATACACTGCTGAGAGGAGCAGGGGGCAGGACCCGAGAGGTCTGCTGCGCCATGTGGGTCATCTCCCTGGCTGGGGAACAAACTCATGCTGCAGTGGCTTCAGATAGCTTTATAGTGCTGTGGTTTTAGCCATTGTGCCACCAGGGAGAGCCCATTTATACCACAATGTTATGTCCAAGGTGCATACTAGCCTCTTCATAACTGAGCTATAGCTCTATTCCAAGCTGTTGAAAACTAATTATTGAGAAGAGTGAAGAATGTTTGATATCCATCCACACTGTGATTTCCTAAAGCAACCCAAAGAATTGTGAGTCAAAAGTCTCTGTTTCTCTGGAAGGGATTATGCTAGCTGAAGTTAGTCAAAATGAAAAAGATAAATACCAGATAGTCTCACTTATAGGTGGAATATAGAGAAACAAAACAGAAGATCAAGAGAATGTCAAAATTAGCAAGTGGACAATAGAGCTGAAGCATACAGCAAAGGAGGGGGAGAGAGAAGGGGGCAAAGCAGAGGAGGGATGAACCCAAGGAAATATACTGATGGTGCATGGGTGAGATGCGGCAGGAGAACTAAGGGAACTACAACAATGTAGGGAAGACAATTAACCGATAAAATAATATATTCATAAAGAAAAGTATTTCATTCTTGCCAATTTCCAAAATCAAGACTAACCTGTGGAAAGCAACCTTTTGTTCTGGCAAAAGGCAAAACGTGTGTTTGGAAAAATAACTTTTAAAAGAAAGATAGCAAAAAAATGACAAATTGTCCAAAACCACAATTTTTTCACTGTAGATAATATAACAAACAAAACAATTGCCAGCCTGGGAAGGATGAATTAAAAAAAAAAAGTGAATAGGTTTTATTTTAATTTATCTTTGGACTAGCTATTGAAAAATTCTATAAACTAAAACTGTATAGAATATTTGGAAAGAGGATAAACTTGGTTTTTAGGCCTATAAAATATTCCATTTTGTCTTATGTAAGACTGGCCACATAGTCAAGAAAATCTTTAATCTCTACCTTTCCTCTTCTTATTTACCGTTTTCACCATAGAGGCATACTAATAAGAAAAAATTTCTGAAGAATTACTTTTAAAGGATCTATTTAATTAATTTCCTGATAAAAGAATATAGTATGATGAAGTATCTATCTGCCCATTTGAAGGAAAAAAAGAGATCAAGAAGATGAAGATAGGTGATAATGATTTAGCTGCTGGAGATGGTATGTAAACTCAGGTGCCCAGGCATGGATTAGGGATCAGACAGAGTCAGACACGGCAAGCAGAACATATAAAAATATGTCAATCTGTGTTTTTTATCCTACTACCCAGGTTTGAGACTGATAGCGGTTCCAAAATATTTTATTATTTCTTAACCCAGAAATGTTGACACTGAGATTGGAACAGTCAGTGGGTTTGTAGCACCAACTACTCAGGCATGTGAAATTGTTCATAGAAAGCATGGTTCTGTTTCAGGTTGCGTTTGGATATCCACAGAACAGAGGGAATCTCTCCCTCACTCAACTGTGTCCCCAACACTTGCATTGGCATGTCAGGTAGGTGCTAGGTGATACTGGAGGACAGGGAGTGCCATTTCTCTCTTCCTCTATCCCCACCACCTCTCCATTCCTCCCTGCCTCCCTCTTTGGTTCACTTAAACATGATACCACTAAGAAATAGTTTTTTCACTAAAATGATTACTCTGAAAACTTCCTTTGCAAACACCCAATATTTATTTCCTCAAACACAAATAGGTTTAGCATACCATGGTTGCATGTTATTTACTCAGATGCTGTTTCATTGCCACATAAAGACTAGTTTCTATTTTCTATTAACAAAACACATACCACTACATAATTTTCTTGTTTTTCTGAACACTCTACTTGAGATTATACACTCTTTTTTCAGCCAACCAATTGTGCCTGACTTTAGGCAAAGTTCAGTAGATTTTGCTTTTGATCAAATACTGTTTCTAAAATACAACAAAGTTGTCCATTTAGAATTAAATGGTTCCTTCATTTTCCATTATTTAAACTTCTAACCAGTTTTGCTTTTCTGGGAGGACAATCTTTCTTCACAGGAGTTAGACTGTAACAAATAACACTGTGACCACAAATAGAAACTCTGAAAATGACAACCCTTTTTAGCTTCAGTGATTTGTACTTCTCATTACATCCACACCTTCTCCTGAGCATGCTTGCTGAGCACTTAGACCTTCAGAAGGGAAAAATGCCAATTTGAAATATAATAAATTTCATGCTTTTCATCAGCTTGATTCTGGGTGTCATGTGATATAATCTGTAGGACCCAAGGTCCTGTGTGGCTATTGGAATAAACAATAGTTTCTTTCTGTCATAGGCCTAAACGGTGTAACATGAAGCAGAGAGAAGAATTGCTCACACTCTGCCTGCTTCAAGGCAAAGTAAAAATTAAGCTCAGCATGTCATCACATACTTGCAAGTGACTTATGTGGGCCTTCTTTATAAATAGATTTTGAGAGTGCCAAGGTTTCCAATGAAAGAGGAAACCATTAAAATGCCTTATCATTTATCATTTTCATATGGGAAAGACAAAGAGACCACCAACTCCCCGCAGGCAATAACTGACCCTGCCAGGACTAGAAAAGAATCATCGAAAATGACCCAAACCATTAAATTCATCACAAATATGTAGACATTTTAAAATATGGCTCTACCATAACCCCAATGGCAGTACATACACTTATGGCATGAAAGAATTTCACATCATCAAAGACTTAATAAACCTCTTTTTAATGATATTGATGAGTTATGGCTTACAGAGCTCTCTACTAACTCTACAGTTTCATTTCAAAAGAGAATATCAGTTTTTAAAGAAAAATGTTTAACAGTGTTAGTATTTAAAGTTTACATATTTCCATTGTACCAGTTTTTGTGAGAGTAAAATAAATGTAGGAAGAAAGCTTTCATGAAGTCACTTGAAAGATAATATTTTCTGAGCATCTTAAAAATACTAATGAACAAATGAGATAATTTTATTATACAGCCCAAAATGTATAACTAATAAAAATACATATAATAAAATTCTATACCTCTTATAAATATAAAAATCCTGTATTTATATACTAGATGTATAGACTAACATACTGTATAATATAGTATATTTATGATATTATAATATAATCATTAAACATATTCACACACAAATGCACACAGACATATATAAAAAGTTGGTAATAGTTTCAGTGATTTTCAATTTCTTCATTGTCTTTCCTATATTTTTCAAGTTCTATTTTTAAAGTGTTATCTTTAGAATGAGAAAAAAATACATAGTTTGTTGCAAATTACTTAAGCCCCCCCCCTCCTTTTTTTTTTTTTTAATAATTGCTCAACCTCTAGTGAAACATTTATAGCTTGCGGGATATTTTTAAAGATTCTGTTTTTTTAAAGAAGTTTGAGGTTCATTATAAATTTGAAGGAATGTATAAAGAGCTCCTGTCCACCCCAGGCTCCCACAAATGGGTCACCTCCCCCACTATTATGAGCTTTCCCTACCAGAATGGTACATTTATCAAAACTAATGACTATACAGTGACCATCATAAATCTCAGTGTGCTCAGTTTACCTTAGAGTTCACTCTTGGTGACCTGCTACTAACTGCTACCGTCGATATGATATATATTATATATGATATATGATATATATTATGATATATAAAGCCGCAGACTATTTTCACTGGCTTAAAAATCCTCTGTGTCTGCCTATGTCTCTTTCATCACTCCCAGTCTAAGGTGGTGAAATCTGTAAGAGTTTTTCCTGCTGGAAATGACGTTTTCTAATCTGCTTCCTAGGTTTTCGTAGGTGAGCCCAAGGACACAGTGACACCGGGAACCCCAGGGCCACTGAGATTGGGGGTGCTAGAGCTGTGAGTTCTGATTCCTAAACTCTTCAACCTACCCAACAGCTTTAGGAGATCTCTAATTTGGCCACAGAAGAGAAGGGAGGGAAGAAAAGGGAAGCCCCAAACCACAGGAAAAGCCTGTCATTGGCAGTTTATAAAAGGAAGAAAAGAGTGATTTACCCCAATTAGTGGGCCCACAATGCTAACATATTTAAAAGAGAATGGCATGTATTTGGTCGTTACAAAGGAATCATTCAATGAAGAGCGAACATTTGGAGTTTTAAGTCAGTCTTTTGGATTGTGTACATAGTTCAGGGGGGAAAAAGTGCTATATTTCAAAGGAAATTTTTGCTTAGAATTTTTGCCCTTCCGATGCTCGTTAATTTCAATTAGCTGTTCCAAATCTGATCACCAAATATTTCTTTTGTTGCATAGGAACTGACTTCTAAGTCACTCTATTTAAATACTAAAAAGCAAAGGGGGAAACGAATGCTCTCTTGCCCCCTGCTCTGGACTCCCAGCATGCTCCATATTTAATTACCCACAGTCCAAACACTCTATACATCCAGGGCCCAGTGCTCACAGCACTTTCATTCAGCCTCTTCTATTTCTCCCTGGATATTTTGAAATCTATGCAGCATACTTTAGCATTAAAAAAAAATCTTCCTTTGTGTGTTTCAAAACCTGATATTTGAACTTTTCCCATTTTATGTTTTCAAGTAAACTTAATATACTATGCTTCATTTACACTCGGATAAAATAGATATCCTTTTCATTGGAGCTTTCAAAAATATAAGTCTACTTTTACACAAATCAAGGCCCATTTAGAGGTGCCCTGTTCAGTTCTAAAATTAGATCAGTACATCCACAAAATGTTTTCTATCTCAGGAGGCCCTCCATGCCCAATGCCATCTGTTTTCTCCTGTCTCTCCTCCCCCACCAGCCCAAATAGCCTCTCTCTGAGTGTTATTTTCCTGATTCTTTTTTCTCTGATTGTGACAATAACGTAAACAACATGAAAATCAATGAGAAATTGTATCAGTCGGGATAATTAGGACTAGCTACTATAATATAACCCGAACTTTGAGGACAACATAATTTTTTCCTATTTATGCAAAGTCCAAATACCTCTCATTATCTTTTAAACTCTCAGAATCCTGCATTTTTAGTAATGTGGCCCAGGGGCATGGGTGAGGGGATGGGAACTTTCATGAGATAGACTGTGAAAACTAAAGTCATTGGTGAGAATTCAGTCTCTTGGTCCTACTCAGTGTTAGAGTTGCTTGGAAATATCTTCAGCTGTGTGTCATGCAGAAGCCACAATCTTTATGTCAGGGGTTTTTGTCATTCTTTCCATATTTATGCCATCTCAGGTGATCAATCCTTATCTGGAACATGTTTTTGTGAACATACTTCTCTTACCAGCCCAGTCTTCTCTTACTGTTCTGGCATTGTTATTTTAACCAGATCTACTCTTCCCACAATCCCACTAACCTGTCTCCTGCCACCTCTCACCGCTTCACCTAAAATACTAGGAATCAAATACTTCCAAACCTAACATTCTTGCGTCACATTGTGTTATTCCTTTAACGTTCTGTAAGGAATAAAAACTGAGGGAAAAATAAGCCAACAGTCATCACTAGCTACATAAGAAACCCTTAACATACCAAAGTGGAGGGAACAATAAAAATAGCCATAAAAACAATAAAAATAGATGAGAATTCTAGAAAAGATGGAAATTGAAACAAGAACTTGTAGTTTTCATAAGTGGCTAACAGTCTTTGGTACTCTGATACATGTTTACAATTCTTTAAAATTCCCTAAGATAAGAAGATAAAGAGTGCTCCAAAGGATAAGCTTCATGGGGAAACATCTTGCAATTTTCAGACCTGAGGTCAATGACCCAAAGATGAGTTGGAAAAATTCTGAAAAATAATCTCATACAATAAATGCCACTAAACCAGTTCTGTTTCTTCCCCAAGAACAAAGGTTTTTTTTTTTTTTTTTTTTTTTAAGCCTTTGATGAAAAGACTTCGATGCTTTTCTGGAATTTATAATCATCCTAACAATGCTGGAAAAGTAGAGAGGGCTGTTAATGGATTTCTTAGTCTTGTCACCATCAAGTTAAGCATATACAGGAGGATAAAATGTCCCTTTTTGACTTAATTATTAAGAAGATAATAATATGTTTTCTCAATTGAGATGGAAAAAAAGTACAAAATGATGTAAAAATAAACTGTTGTAAAATTTAAAAAAAATAATGTTTTCTTCATATAGTGTCATAGTTTCTAAAACTTTTATTAGATTATCTTAACTGCTTTATCTATAGCTCTTCAAAGACTTAAGGGAGTATTTAGCTTTATTAAATGGTCCTTTTATTGCTACTGAACCTTTTTTAATTAAAATTTATTCTAAAGCTTGGGCCCTCCCTGGTGGCACAGCGGGTTAAAGCACAGCACTAAGAAGCTAAAGCCACTTCAAGCCACTTCCGCATGAGTTCGATCCCCGCCTGCCCGGAGGAGATCCACATGTCAAGGCAGACCTCTCCTGACTGTCCCGCTGCTCCCCTCAGCAGTGTACTTCATCAGTCTGCCTGTTCTGCTCCCCACTCTGTCTCTGGTGACTCCTCTCAACCTCCGCATCTCTGGCCTGCACCCCAGTTCTGTACGAATAAATAAATAAATCTTTAAAAAAAAATTATTCTAAAGCTTAGTAAAAAAAAAAATCCCTGGCTCTTTTATTTACAGGAAATCATAGATTATTTTTTCCCAATGATTAAAAAATATCTTGTGTTGAATAATAAGTCAAATTTTTAGACAAGTAAGTAACCAATAACATGAACTGGACAGATGTTCTTTATAAATTCTTTTACTTGTGTCATTTCTCTGGGAAGTTATTCAATTTAGGAAAAAGAAAATCATTTTAAGTACAAAAGAATAAAAAGAATAAGTTATTTGTCTTTGGAAACTTATAATATACAATAGACAAAGTTCAAATCATTTTTAATGCTAACAGTCTAAAATGTAAACAGTGAGTACATTGAGGGCTGGATATTTGGGTTGCAGAAAGATTAGCCTATAACCACCTTAAGTGATAAGGTGAAATTAACAATTTACAATAATTTTACAGGAGTAAGTCATAAACACTATGAAACTTTCTCCTGGGTTGATTTGGAAGAAAAATATGACTAACAACATATACCAACCTATCCTTCATATAAGAAAATACCTCAAATGAGGTCAAATTCTAAATCCTGCAAATGAATCTCAGGTTGCCCCAGTTTGAGTCAGAATTAGTACTTAAGCTGAAATTTTGTATGACTCTGGGTTAACTATCTTCTTTAGTGGTATGTTACATATGACCTCAATGAGCTACTTAAAGATCCAGGTTTATATACTATTCTGTCCTTGTCTTCCTTGGTTAGATCACAGAAGATGTAAGGAAGATTCCCAAGGATATAACTCATTATTTGTGACACCTGTCTAAACAGACATCTATCTATCCATCCATTTTTCCATGTCTACCTACCTACCTATCTTCTATCCATCCAATTCAATCCACTTTTCTGTGCTGTACACAGATTCTACATTGCTTATAGCTTCAAGGAATTCAATGACCAAAATTCACATTGTGGATATCATTCTTTTTTTTTTTTTTTAAAGATTTATTTACTTATTCATATGGGACTGGGCTAGAGATGCGGAGGGTGAGAGGATTCACCAGAGACAGAGAGGGGAGCAGAACAGGCAGACTGCTGAAAGGAGCAGCGGGTGGGTCAGGAGAGGTCTGCCTTGCCATGTGGATCTCCTCCGGGGCAGGCCAGGCAGGCGGGGATCAAACTCATGCGGAAGTGACTTTAGCTTCTTAGTGTTGTGCTTTAACCCACTGCGCCACCAGGGAGGGCAATGGATATCATTCTTTATAGTGGTACTATACAGTTGTCCTGTTCATCTCATAGAACATTTAGAAACTTTCATTGTTCCTTATGATTTTTATGCACTAACTTTTGTCTCCAATTGTACTGAAAATTTACGGAAGCTAGGAGTCATGTATTACTGTACTAGTTAGCTATTGCTGTATAACAAGTTACACAAAAGTTTAGGTCTTAAAACAACATATTAAGTCACACAGTTTCTAAGTATCAGGAATTTAGGAGTAGCATAGCTAAGAGCTGTGTAGGCAAGAGCTTCTGGTTCAAGGGTATGATGAGTTTGCTGTCAAGCTGCCAACCAAGACTGCAATCTCATGAGAAATTATTGGGTGATTTGCCATCTCCAAAGGATCCATTTCCAAGTTGGCTCTCTTAGATTGCTGTTGGCATGGGACTAAGTTCATCACAAAGGGCTTTTCCACAAGTTGCCTGGTGTGCTCACAGTACCTTAGCAATTTCCCCAGAACAACTGATTGAAGAGAGACTAAAGAGAAAACCACAATACCTTTCTATCTCAGTCTCCAAAGTCACATGCCACAACTTCTGCTTTCATCTGTTTTTTAGAAGCAAGTCACTGCATGCAGCCCACACTCAAGGGAAACTAGACGCCACCCCATGAAGGGAGGAATCTCAAAGAATTTGTGGACATTTTCAAAGAACATCATTAATTTTTAAATTATTTCTTCAGTCTGCATTGAGTAGCACTCAGTTTTTTTAATTGATAAAATTATGTAATTTACTGAAGTGAGATAGGAACAAAACAAGAACAAATCTCAAAGTATTTGCTTTTTTTCCTTAATTTACATGTTTATCATTTATTATTGTGTGAATTAATAGTGCATAACTTAATTTTATGGAGTGGTTTACAAACTTATCCTTTCTTTAATCATCCTTCCTTGAGCTCAGAACCCAACCCAGAACAATTAAGTCAGACTATCTTCAAGATTAGAATTTATTATTGGCATTTTATATAATATCTCAGGTGATTCTAGTATACGGCTAATATAAGAATCACTGCAATAGACAATTTGAATCTCTTTTTCTGCTGCCACTCCCCATGGTTTATTCTCCTCCATTATCATCTTCTGGCATTACAACAATTTCCATATGCAAACCTATCCAAGAATAAATATATCTAGTGCCCAGGGAGATCCAAGAGGTGGTCCAAGAAAAAAATAATAACTATTTCTTGATCCTTTGACACATGGTATATCTTGAGATATTTGGTATATGAAAATTATATTTCTAGTTGTTAAATTTTGTTTGACTGGCCTAGACAATGTTCTGCATAACACTTGGCATTAACTTCTAGGGTTAGATTGTGACTTAATGAGGCATACAATTTCTCTCAGCTGGAACAGGAACAGGAGCTACAGAGACCAGAGAAGATCCCTCAGAAACTGACCACAAGGAGGACTGGTTTTTTTAGAGTTTGCTGGTGGAGTTTATGACTGTTTCATATAAACACTGTACAGGTGAGTAAAGAAAAAGCATCAGCTTCCTTCTTTTATATCTCTGTATGTAGAACTTTAACAAAATAATTTCTCTTTGGCTACAGACTTTTCTCTCCTTTCAGTGGAGTTAGGATCACTGAAAACAGGGTAATTTTGAAAATATCACACCTATAATTGAAAAGGATTTCTTAAGGTTTTTGGTGATCCCTTTTTTTCTGTTGTCTCATACCATCCAAAATCAAACCAGCTGAATCGAGAACCCAGGTGGCAGCTGTTCAGGCTTGGCACCAAATAACCCCTGGGACTCAAGGCGGGACTCTTCAATGAGATCCGTTTTAGACCATGAGGCATCTCTGACTACTTTCTAATTATTTCCATTGCAAAAGGCCCTCAGTTATTTGATGAATCATGTCGTTTTTATTGAAAAGTAAACCAGGGGTGATAAAAGACCTATGTCCAAACACAAAAAAATTATAGGTTCATGGCTGGAATTAAGAGGCAGCTTATCTCTGCTGTAAACTCAGATCACAGTCCCACAGGGAATGACCAGAGGTAAGGATCAGACCACCTCCACAGCGCACTCCAGCTAAGTAGTTATTATGGTTTGTTTCTCACAAAAACAACAAAATGGAGCTATTTTTAACTAAAGATAGATGAACATTAATGTGACTTTTAAAATTATTTCTTATCCTCAGCCTCCTGTTACACAGGTTTCTCCCACTTTTTAAAAAATCTCCTAACGCCACTTAGCCTTCATATAAGGCCTAATTTCATACCTGTTCTCCCTAACCAAAGAGATTTCATGATGAACAGGCAAACTATGGTCAGCTTTTGCTAGGCAGCAGGTGAAGCAGAAGTGTCAGTCACCCTAAAGAGAGGGACTCACTCAGCTCCTTCCCTGGGAACTACATTCAGTCTCTCAGTAGCTAACTGCCACAGCTGTGCACTGTGTCTGTGAGCATCTGGGCTTTATCTTGATTTGCTTTGTGCATGGGTTAGCGAGATAAATCCTAAAGTAGAAGAAAATTCTCAAAGATCTCATGAGGGTGCCATGTTTAGTGTAAAATTGGACCTATTTAAATGTTTCTGTCATAGGGGACTATCTCCACCCCCACCTCCATGACTTGGCCTAATTCCATCATCACAGGAGCCTTCCAGTGTGCTCACTGTCTCCAGAGTCTGACGAGAGAAGCTACCCTGTACATGTATATTTATTTCTACTTTATACTAGCTGTGCATTTATCATTGCATAACTGTTTTGACTATATGTTAATGTTATCATAGGTTTTATGTGTTTTTGGTTATGATTTGGTAGGTTATTTTGTGGTCTGGGAAGGCTAAACTTTCTTCCATAGAAATCAGTGGTAATTGTTTCTTCACTTTATTCCCTTTCAACCTAAAAAATGTTTCAAAAGAGTACTTTTTCAGGTAGTAGCAAAACCTCTATCAATATGATATCATCTTAAGTATTGATCAGCAGAGATAATAAGAATTGATCTCCAGTAATAACTTCATTCACCTCCTCTATGGAATCCTCATAACTTTCCTAAAAACTCTTAACTATGATTGATTATCCCTGTGTTGAGCAAGAGGAAACTAAATGAGTAACTTCTTCATCTAATAGCAATTTCCACCTCAATCATTTTCTCTCTTCTCTTGCTTCCCTTCTACCTTTCTTTCTATTCCAGTCATTTTCCTCTATTTTTTTCTTAATTTTTCTCTTTCATTTGTCTCTTCCCAAGAAGAGACTGCTTTCAGAAGTAAGCAGCTCAGAATCTTAGAATCATAAGTGTTGAACTCCAATGAGAAAAGACAAGTTCAACCTGAGTCATCATGAAATGGGGAAATTCACTCAATAGGACAAGGATTTACCCCTGACACTGCGCTCCACCCTCCTTACTATTTTCAGATCAGTCGGCTGGCTTACCTGATTGCCAAAACAAGTTCGAGAAGAAGGGGGAAGTGGACACTTCGGCCTTGCAACACTTGCTGTACCTCCCACCCACTTCCTTGGAGAACAGGATGGTAAACATCACTAACTGGTTAGTTAACATTCACCTCTCAACATGCTAGTATCCCTGGGCTTAGTGTTGCAAAGAATCTGGAGGATTCGAGCATGAGAAATTTTATCCAAAATAATGCCATCCATTTGTATAACCTCTTCACAGAGAATGTTCTCACATGTTATTCCCTATAATCATTTACACGGCTTTATTCTGTCATACACTTAAATTTACACTCACTTAAGTGTATGTGCAGATTGAGAACAAATGGGAATGGTATTTCCCAAATTAGCTTGAAGACTTGGTAAAAAGAATGAATTGTGTATTGCTCATTTTAATAGTTTTCTAGTGCAGGTTGCATGAACTTGGAGGCATAAACTAGAACCATCCCTGGAGACATCTGTCTAAAGAGCCATAAGCAGCTTCCCCCAATATCTGCCAGTTGCCGATATTCTACTGAAATATTAGATTCACTGTCTGCCTGTGGGACTTCTCCCTATAACCTCTCAAAAGTCTCTACTTTCTTTCTGCAGAGCTCATGAAAGCAAAAGAGCTCAGTGTAAAAATCTTGGAAATCTTTTTGGGAAACTGGAGGGGTGGGGGTTGGATCACATCATTAACCTAAGGGTTTAATATTTAATCTTAATTGACTTGCAGCCTATGAATACATTGATTTCTTTAGGATTGGTCAAAGGAAACTGTATGAGATCAATATGCTCTCCTTAATCACTACTCAGGGGATTTTTTTTCGCCTCCTGGTCCTAGCTGCTCTGTGCTGCTGCCAGCTGATCCAGCCCTTCCCAGAGGCCTTTTAGAGGTGGGTGGTTTATCAAACGGAAAGAATGGGGTGGAAATTCCTACCAGATACTGGAATTTCCAAATCCACACAGAATTGTTATCACTCTATGTAGAACAAAGTTGAGAAGTCTCCAAAACCTCCTAGAGGCAGAAGCAATACTTATTTAGAAACATAAATTAGCTTGTTTCCAAAGTCAGTAGTTTCAGTTGGTGATCTCTGATTTGCAAAGGAGGTAATAGGTGTTCTAATAAGTCAAAATATAAAATGCCACTCATTGAAATTTATACTTATTAGATGAAAATAAAATATGTCATTTAAACCAGGATACTGTTAGCACCACAACTATCACTTCAAAAGAACAGATGGAATGACCAGGGCAAAACAGGACATACGATCAACCCACATGTATGTGAACATTTGAAACAGTTTTTCTCTGTTCCTTTTAATTTCATTATATCAGAATGTGGGAAGGATGTTTTGCATTTTCTTTCTAATACTGAGAAGCAAATTTGTGCCACTTTCTTGCAAAATACTATTGGATTGTAAGTCTCACCTCATCTGTTTTGAACTCATTATGTATTTAACTTCTGTGAAATTGAGAAGTGGTTCTTCTGCATGATATATAGTTCTGTTAATCTATAAAAAGACAATTTTAAAATACCTGCAGTCCTTTCCACTATGTCAACATTTACTCACATTTAATTTTATGTTTAACAACTTCAAAGTTTATTTTGGTGATGAAAGTGTCAGGTTTTCCCTAAAATACTCCTTTTTTTTTTTTTTTCAGTAGAACATGGATTCAACTTTAGAAGAAAATTCAGTACCTGAACATATCAGGAATTTACAATTTATTAGCAAAAGTCATAAGCTAACTTAACCTCCATCCTCTAGCCCATTGATCAGCTGCCTGCCTAATTCATTCATATAAATATATATATATATATGTGTGTGTGTGTGTGTGTGTGTGTGTGTATGTATAGGTAAGAGTGTATATGGCTAAGTAGATAGGTAGGTAGATAGCTTATTGGGCCTAATTCAAGCACACA
This sequence comes from Condylura cristata, assembly GCF_000260355.1. Taxonomy (NCBI): domain Eukaryota; kingdom Metazoa; phylum Chordata; class Mammalia; order Eulipotyphla; family Talpidae; genus Condylura; species Condylura cristata. The sequence goes on along the minus strand of NW_004567108.1, from coordinate 26,216,372 downwards.
ACATGGGAAAATTGGCTTGAACACCCAAATTTAAGAGCCTCCTTTTTTAAATTTCATTTTGTTCAGCAAGGTGCTATGTATTTATTTTTTCCCTCTGTATATATTTTTGTAAGTTTTCTCAAATTCTTGGAGCCAGGTGAAGTATAAACAATCACATATAAGGCTGTGGTGTGGGTAAGATACTGGGAAATTTAAAGCAGAGGAATTTAGAGCTCTAAGCAACAATCAGCTGGCGACAAAGATGAGAAAACACCTGCAAGAAATAGAGAAGGTGTCTAATGCATAAATGTTCCGGGGTTGGTTTACGAGGCATAACTGATTTATCTATTTTTCTCCCCTGTATTTGCATCCAGATATTAGCTTCACTTTCTGCATTAGTGGATGTGGCTGTTTAAAGTATGGTCACTCCTCTAAGAAGTTTCTGACATTATGTGGTGGCATCTAACTTATAAACTTTGGGGAGTTTGTCTGTGTTTCTTTTCTTTTTCTTTTTTTTAATAGGAAATGACATAATCAAGTATGCTCTAGCAAGATTAACTGGCAATTAAAAAGTCAGGCATAAGTTTACATTTTGTAGTACTTACTCTGAACTTAGTACTTAAGCTTTTTTTTTTTTTTTTTTAAGATTTATTTATTTGTACATACAGAACTGGGGTATAGGCCAGAAACTCGGGGCAGTGAGAGGCTTCACCAGAGACAGAGTTGGGAGCAGGATAGGCAGATTTACAAAGTATTCTGCTGAGGGGAGCAGTGGGCGGGTCAGGAGAGGTCTGCCACACCATGTGGTCATCTCCGGGGCAGGCGGGGATCGAACTCATGCGGAAGTGCAGTGCTTTAAACCGCTGAGCCACCAGGGAGGGCCCCACAGTACTTAAGCTTTTTAATTGATTGTATCACTGAAATATATTTTAAAGGCTATAAAGTAATCTCTTTATAATACTTATTTTTCCAGACAAAGACATGCAATAATATGTGTGGAAATCACTTGCCCAAGTTCATACAAAGTGATAGAGGGAAGAGTTAACTCATGCAATAGGTTTCTAAAGGCTGTCATGTCAGTCTTTACACAGCCAAGACTAGATTGACTAGAAGACACTAAAACCAGGAAAACTGTAACAGTCGACTGCAATAGTTCAGACATAGGAAGATGAGGGAAGGGGAGAGAAAGGGTCAGGGAGAAGGTATACAGGCAAAAAATTGGCAGGACTATCATGTTCTTTGGATTTATCAGGTAGTAAAAAGGACAGTAGACATGATTAGCATGTTAATAATTATATGTCTAGTAAAAACTGATTTTAAAGAAAGGGAAGCTTGCTAGATGAAGGAATAATGTTTTGGACATTGAATTTAAAGATAACTAGGATAAACAGATTGAACATGTCAATATTAAGTCTGCACAGCAAGACAAAATGCCCCAATACTTATTTGCTGTATTTGTCTACTATGTTCTACTTCATTAAGAAACCCCATTATTAGAATATATAGGATGTCTCTTACCAAGAACCATATAAAATAAGTATTGTAATATTGTTGTTGAAGTGAAAATGAAAATCTCTTGAGAACTCCAATATGGTAAGTTGTTTGTAATTACCCAGCTTGTAAATGAAAAATCATTCATGTTTCCTTAGTTATTAGAATTCAGAATACTCATTATCATTGAAGATGTTTAATTCCTAAGCAAGGAGAGCTCAACATGAAGAGAGGTAGTGAGAAGGAATGAATAAATAATACAGTGACTAATGAATGAATGCATGATATGTAAATTTTAAGAGGAAAGAAATTTCTGGACCTGGAATTTTCTTTTCCTGCTTTTCTAGTAAACTGTGTATAATTTATGGTCACAATGTTAGCCCAAATTTGACCTATATTAAAAAAATACTTTCTAACTAGAAAATCATTTTCCCTTTTCAATTTTGCTGTTTTCTTGAGCAACTCTTAGCACACATTAGTGTAATCACAAAATATTTCTATTTTGAAATCAGCTTTTTTCTTTTTTAGGAACAATGGTTGTTCCAGAGATTGGACAACTACTTACAGCCCTCAGTTGTTCATAAATCCTATATTTTATATTTTATGATTCATTGGTAAACATATCTTAGACACTGCATGTGTATTTGTATACATGTTAGCTTTTCTTTAGTTTTCATTAAATGTAAGAACAGAAGTTTCTTTCTGCTAACAGAATCTTGACAGGTAAACTCCACCTCATTTCGAGGCATTTTTAATTCTTTCCAGATAGTCATTAATGTATCTAGTTTATTGACTGGAAGCTATAATTGAACTCCAAAATAAAAGCTACTTTCCATCTGATGAATTCACAGCCATCCAAGTATATCATCTTCAATAAAACATGACCAAACCACTAGGCAACTGAAGACTAAGGAGGTCTGTTATTGTTTACACATTTTAAGCTCTTTAAGTACTATAGTGGCCATAAAAATTCAACTTTCATCTCTGCTCAAAAAACCCTCTTTCATAAACTCAACTTTCTTTCAGATAGTGTGGGTTAAAAACTAGCTGTTTTTCAAAACAAATCACAATGTCTTTGAAACTAGTTTAAATTACAGATGCTGTGAATTCAGTTGACTAAAACAGCTACCTCAGAGTCACCTGGAAGGCTGGAACCCAACTCCAGAGATTCTCATTCAATAGATCTAAATGAGACCAAAGCAAGTGCATATCTTTCCAGGTGATGTGGATTTTCCTAGTACCACATTTAAAAACCACTGCTCTTGGAAGACCTGGCTCTTATCAGTACAACTGGCAGCAATAAAAGCCAAGAGAACTTGTGCAAACTTCCCTAGAGTTTAACATGTGGTCATTTAAAATTAGTGTTGTTTTTTTTTTTTTTGGCATGTGTTATTGTTGTTTGTTTGTTTTGGAAGAAAAGTGTGAAGAAAATAAGAAAGACATGGATTCTAATTTGTATGTCTAGTCCTAGTGTTGTTTGATTAAATTTCTATCAATGTCTGTTTCTAAATTCAACACATGACACTCATATCTCTCCCTTCACCAAAAACAAAACAAAATGTTTGGATCTCTGATCAGCATTTAAAAAGTTAACAATAGCACTGAGTTGCTCAGGTCAATGCTGGGTAAAACCAGTCTCTGGAAATGCTGTGTGAACACAAATAATTTAAACTGTAGAAGAGCTTGAGGAAATTACAGAGGAAAGACTTTCCGTACAAGTTTCCAGTTGTCAAGGAGTTTGTGTAGGTTGCTGGAGATCTCACCCCTCCTTTGGCAGCTCTGTGACTCACTGTATCCCTAGGAAGCCTCAAATTTAGCAACCAGAAAAACTCAGAAACTCTGGTTTTGCTCTCTCTAAGATGAAATTCACCAGAGAGCATTGGTTTCTAAAACACGGATGTTTCTGATCAAATAGACAGTAGCAAAGTCGATGCTCTGATTCCTAGAAATCAGTCTGCTTCTGTCCCAGGTGAAAAGCTTGAGATTAGTGAAAGCTGTGAGATGGAAGGACAGAAAGAGCAGGACTCTGGACTCACTTTGACCCAGCCTAGAAGCCAGGTGGGATTGATAGTTCAGAGTCACTCCTATTATGTTCCCTTGAATCTAGTTCAGATTCCCAATTTTTAATTAGATGGCTCCTACAGGTAGGAAACCCCACACATGAAAGAACTTTTTTCTCTCTGGATACATTTCCTTCTTTGCCATTTCACATCTAGCACTTGCAGGCTCAAAACAAATACTAACCTAAGGTAAATACATTTATTTTCCTTTTCTGCTATAATGCTGTGGTACTTAATCAAACTAGTACTTAGTTTAGATCAGTACTTCTCACACATTAATGTGCATACAAGTAATGGGGATTTTTGTTAAAAAGCAGAATCTGATCCAGTGGGTCTAAGTTGGGGATTGAAATTCTGCATTTCTAACAATCCCCCATGTGAAAATACTGCTGGTGTGAACGGGAAGCTCTTCTTAGTGGCGCTTTGCTGCTTTTTAGATCAGTATCCAGGTGCCTATAGATTTTGATTTGACTGTGCTAGAATAGGGTCGATATGTTTAAAGACTTCCTAAGAACTTTGATGTAATCAAACTTTGAACTTTGATGTAATCAGGAATCAGAAAGCACATCAAAATTATTGTTTTTCAAACTGAGTAGCAATCAACAGAAATAAATTACAAATATTAATTAAATGAAATACAATTGAGCAGAACACAGCAGAGTGCATTATACTCATGTAAATATTGTTCTATGAATTTTTCAGCTCTATTCCCGGGTGGATATGCAGCCAATTACATTCAGAAAACTTTGTAAGTTTCTATTTCAACTGCCTAGCTCTGCCAACATAGCATGAAAGTAGACACACGATATGTAAATGAGTAGGCAAATTTAGATGAAATTTGCATTTCATAGGATTTTTACACATCATGAAATATTTGTTATTGATTGTTTTCAACAATAAAATGTATAAAATCATTCTTATTTCATGGACCCAGTATAGATTTCTAACCTGGCTTGAGATATCAACTCAATTTAACCCCAGATTGTCTCCTATTATGTCAGGTTACTTCATCCTTTGTGCTTAGTGAAACACACCTGGAATTAGAGGTGAGAGCTTTTGTGGTTACTACTAATAACAATAATTATTTTTGTTAAAAAAAGAGAGCACATGGCCCTCCCTGGTGGTGCAGCGGTTAAAACACTGCACAAAGAAGCTTAAGCCACTTCTGCATGAGTTCAATCCCCACCTGCCCCAGAGGTGACCACAAGGCGGGACCTTTCCTGACCCGCCCACTGCTCCCCTCAGCGGTATACTTCGTGAATCTGCCTGTTCTGTTCCCCACTCTGTCCCTGGTGAATCCTCTCACCCGCCGCATCTCTGGCCCGTACCCCAGTTCTGTATGAATAAATAAATAAATCTTTAAAAAAAAGAGAGAGAGAGAGAGAGAGAGCACTTAGGGCCTTAAAGTCTTAGGATTTATTGGACTTGAAGTTTTATGTTAAAATACAGCAAAGTAGCTTTGACTGAGAGAAGCTGAATCAATAGATGGAAGACATATGTACCCACCTCTCTGAAGCAACATTTTCATTTTAATGAAATCCTAACATTTTTATTAATAAATTGATAGTTATCACAAAGAACAGACTCAAAGGGCATGTTTTGTAAATAAATACTTAATGACAAATCAAGTAAGTTTCTTACCAGAAAACACAATTCTTTCATATAATTTATGGAAAATTTTATTCTTGAACAGAAAAATAAATAATTTCAATGAAAGTCATGGTTAAAGCACACCTTCCTTTTCTTCTTTGAAATATTGCATATTTTACAGTTACTTGTTGGTGTGTTTTATTTTAAGCAACTCAAGGGGTCCAAGAGAAAAACCTGTTGTATAAGCTCTGAGGTAGGAGTCTACTACTATCCTTATTTGATTATAATAATAAATACTTATTAAATGTCCTGTACTAGGTACTCAACTTGAAGTTCCTTGAAGTTATGAAAAAAAAAAAAAAAAAAGACCACAATATTGAACTCCAGGAACTTGTGATCTAATGGCTGAAGCAACTCTTAATACGCAGACATACATAAACCTATGATTACAACTATAAACCTAACCAAATTTGAGGGTTGTGAAGAGAATTCAAGGTGAACCTGGTTTTGATTGGGTGTTTCATGGGAGACATCTTTGAGGGAAGACATGTTAGCTGAGGTCAAAACAAAGCAGGACTGGGCCCTCCCTGGTGGCATGGCGGGTTAAAGCACAGCACTGAGAATCTAAAGCCGCTTCCGCATGAGTTCGATCCCCGCCTGCCCCGGAGGTGACCACATGGCGCGGCAGACCTCTCCTGACCCGCCCGCTGCTCCCCTCAGCAGTGTGCTTCGTCGATCTGCCTGTTCTGCTCCCCACTCTGTCTCTGGTGAAGCCTCTCACTGCCCCTGAGCCTCTGGCCTGTACCCCAGTTCTGTATGCACAAATAAATAAATTAAAAAAAAAAAAAGCAGGAGTTACTCAGGAGAAGAGAGGGAGCTATACCTTCCCAGACTAGAAAGAACCTATATGAAAACTAAAGGGGTAAAAGCAGGTGACAGCTTCAAAGGACTATACAACCCAGAGAAGAGAGAGGCAAGCTTCACAAGCTAGGACCAGAGAAGTAGGGAGGGTTGGTGGCCAGATAAGGATACTGGTTTTTATTGTAAGGGCAATGAGAACTAACTTTTAATAATTTTATGCAGAGTAATTACATGAACAGATTAACTTTGTTACTCTCCAGGGAGGTTCAAAGCTCATGTTTGACTTGTTCGTCTTCAAGGGCCAACATAGTTGAACCCAGTCCACATTCACATTGCTTTTGAATCCCCAACATCAGTCTGCCTTATCTACGCCTTAGAAAACAGAAGGGGAGGGGTGAGCTGAGAAGGAAAATGAGAAGACCTGTTGGAAAATGCTGTGCTCCAGGTATGAGATGGGTGTATTTTGGAGAGAGGAGCAATGGTAGAGATGGAGCAAGGAGGAGGGAACTGTGATGTGTGTTAGAGATAGAGTAATAGAATTTGGTAGTTATAGGTAGATAGGGTAATAGGATTTGGTTATTGACCAGGTGCAGATAGTTAAGGAAGAAGGAAAAATAAAATGTGATGTCCAGATTTTACTTGACCTATGGGAAAAAATAGAGGTTTCATGGAATAGATTAATCAATTAGAGGTAATTTTTAATTAGAGATGATGGTGAAAGGTCAGGTGGAATACCAAGTAGGCAGTTGGGTTTCTAGACTCAGAAATCAGAGGGAAACACTAAGATGATAATAGAGATGTAGGATTGACATGTACATGGTATTTCATTTCTCTTTTATAACAACTGATAATTTAGGACTTTTAGTGCCTGCTAAATGTCTAGCCCTGTTAAAGTCAAGGAGAATATAAAAAGAGGAGAAAAAACAAAGTTTAATATATAAAGCCATTTGAGCATGCAGTCCTTACATTAACTAGAATATATCTTCACAGAGCATTACTGAATGAGAAGTATCTCAGAAAGGGGGTAATAAAGGAGAAAAGGAAGGCAGAAAGGAAACTATTCATAGATCTGAAAAGATATATCCACAGACTCTGGAGAGAATAACTGCAGTCCCTGAAAGAGTGAACATGATATGCTTTAGGAATAGTAAGCAACTGGGGGTGACAGAAGTAAAATGAGCAAAGAAGGAAACAGAAGATATAATTGGGTTCTGAATTATATGGAACCTTATAGTTCATGGTATATTTCTTCTAATCCGATAGGAAGTCCTTGGAGTGTTTTCAACAGTGTGATGATATTTAATTTAAATTTTCACCAATTTATTTCCACTAAAATAAAGGTCATTAAATCCTCACTGAGTCTAATGACTAATAGAAAGTTACATTAAGACATTATTAGAGTGCTATGAATTGAATTGTGTACTACCAAAAGGTCACATGTGGAAGCCCTAGCCCCCAATATGATGGTATGTAAACATGAGTCTTTGGAAGGTAATTATCAATAGATTTAGATGAAATCATGAGAGTTGTGTCCTGATAAGAATTGAGGATTAGAAATGAAAGCCCTTATAAGAACAGATACCCGCAGAGAGTAACAGCTCTCATATTTTCTTTCCTTCACTTCCTATATCCCTGTCACCCCCACCCCTATCCCTTTTCTCTTTCTTTCCAAGCCCCCCATGTGAACTCAGAGCCAGAAGGCACATTTGCAAGCCAAGAGGACAGGCTCACCAGGAAAGCAGCCATGCTGGCTCCCTGATCTCGGATTTTTAACTTCCAGAACTGTGAGAAGATAAATTTCTCTTGTTTAAGACAACAAGTCTATATTATTTGTTATGGCAGCCTGGACACACTTATATAGTAAAAGAAAAAAGCTCCATGGAGGGTGACAGGGACCGGAAAGTTCCCCCTGCTGCTGAGTTAGCTAATCCAGGCAGTGTGTAGTGTGCTAATTTCCAACAAGAACAATGTAGTCAGTTTGCTTGGCATGGGAAAGAAGTTACTAGATTTTTAAATAAGATTCAGCTCCTGAACAGTGCAGACAAAAGAACAGCTTTTAAGCTCTGGCAGCCAATTTTCCTTCTGTCAGTTTCCGTCATACTCATTTTCCGTCTACGAAAAAGGCCAAGTTAAAAATGTAAAGAGAACAACTCCACAGGTTGTAGAATTGCTCAATTCTCCCAGGAGACTCAAAACTCCATCTGCTGCTATTTATTAGACCACTCCGAGTCATAAAAGTCTATTGATGAGTGGTAGCCAGTGATATGCCATCACTATAATAGAGATAACGCCGAAACTTTGCCATAAAATGGCTACCCATCCTCACGGTTCTGCTTCAATAGCTTCTGAATGTTCTGATTTATTAAAGAGATATATTTCTACCCACCAGTCAGAATTCTGGGGCTGGAACTCTTCAGAGCCACCTGCTATGACTGAAACGTAATATTGTGATGATGATTATTAGTGTATGAAGAACAATTCCCCAACCTGAGCAGCTGCCTCTCCCTAGATGGGATCACATCCAGATGGGTCTGGATCAAACTGAAAAGTGAAATCAGTTAACTTTAAATTATTTCAAATTCCCCTATCACACAAAGTGTTAAGGAGGGTGACTTATCCTGTCTAATTTTATGACCATAATATGGGAGCAGGCTGCAAAAAGACACAGTGAGACAGATTTTAGGTGATTCTAGACTCTTCCTAGGATATCTGTTTCATAACAGTACACACGGTATCTACTTTTCTTTCTGAAGTGAGCAGAGATCTGAAAAAAAAAAATCTCATATTTTAATGACTATGTGACACCATGCAGTCTTATTTCTCAGTCAAGACCACTGAAGAAGAACAGCCCATGTTGCCATGTTGAGTGAGCTGCATAGATAGCTAATCACTTTCCCAGGGCTGAGTCAAAGCAACCCCTTTCACCTGGAAATTGAGAGGTTATCAAATCTGTAATGTGGATTCATCAGACAACTGGTCTGAGTTCTGGGATTTGTGAGGAACATGTAAGTAACTCCAAATTTAGCATTCTATCCCAGTCTTTGCTCTCCCAGTGAAATTGTCACAAAACCAGAAGAAACCCTAAAATGTGAGTCCCAATTGTAATCTACACACTCACAAGCCTGTGATTACAAGCCTGGCTTCTGTGCCTGTGTTATCTCCCATATCTTTTGCTCAGCAAGCCCAGTGAGATGGAAAATGAACTTTCCTAATTATGCTCAGTCTTAAAAGAGTTGCTATGGGAAAGATGCTCATGTTTTCCTCAATTTTAGTTTAAAAAAAAAATGAAGTATGAACTAGAGAATCAGAAACTATAGTGTTCAATGAATATCCATGGCCTTTCACGTCTTCAGCCTTCTAGTTCTCTCTGGACCACATCTGCACATAAGAAGATAAAAGGAACAAAAATCACCTCCAGGCCGGGACCTTGAAGACTCCCTATCCAGTCAGCTATTCCCTTATCTTTCCCCCTTGGAGACACTTGTGAAATTGTATAGCCACAAGATGGTTGAATTCTGAGACACTTGTCCAGTTGTATAGCTACAAGATGGTTGAATTCTGTTTCAGACCAGAAAATGAGGAAGAGGTAAATACTTTTGCTATTTAACCATGGAGGTCCTGGGAAGCTGTATTATACCTACCAGCATTGGTATCGTGACCAATATAGACTGTCTTCTGGTTGTCTCAACTGATTTAGAATTCAGGCACTCTACCTAAGGCCATATCAATCAATATAATCTTGCCATGTTCAATTAGTAGTAATCATAAGGGTTGTGGGGAGGACTGTGAACTGGGTACATTGGTGGTGGGAGAGATACAGTGACTATACCCAAGGAAATTCTTTACTGTCAAATTACTAACAAGGATACAAAACAATGATTGATGCTTCATTTTTAAAAATGTTTTAAATAAATATTGTATAAAAAAGTCTACATTTAAAAAAGAGAGTAAGTACATAAATAGCAATTGTAGAAAATTCTGTATTGGGAGTAATAATTGTAGAAAAGCCTATTGGATTCATTGTCTTTCAAGAATATATTTCCCTTACATGGTGAAGGATAGATTTAGACATTTAGCAGTGAATTTAAAATAGTATCTTCCATGTTGAATCTCAATGAAGAACACCTGAAACTTACATAATGTTACAATTCAATGTTACTTTGATTAAAAAAAATAATAATAAAAATATTTTCTCTAAACATAAAACCTGAAGAAATGCCAAATGTAATGTTCTCTTGTTATAATAATAATCAGAATCATTAGCTGAGTCATCAATATGAACATTTCTAATGTTTATTAAAGTATGATAGTACATATCAGACCACTTATGACACAGATATTGCCTTGTCCTCTGAGAAAATAAAAAATTAGACTTACAGAGTCAAAAAAGAAACAGATAATAGATAACATGAGATTACACATATGTAGTGTTGACAGATCAAAGCTCAAGTGAACTATAGTGATGTGGGTATGTACAGACAAGTGCTGGATTTATGACAATAAAAAAAGAATAAAGGCAGTCTGAAAATTAAATTATTGTTTAAAATATTCCTATAAATTCACATATGTTCATGAAGCTACAAAAAAGGGCTTCATTTCTTTGGATCAATGTGTCCATTTTTGTGTTTATGTTTTAAGTTCTCACTAGTGTCTATATTTCACATGAGGATAGAAGCTACTTGTCCAAATAAACTTTCCTTTTGTGTGCTCAGATATTAGCTATCTCCAAGGAGAACATCAGAGACATTTTCTGAAACTCACTGAACTTTGCTAGCTGATTTTTGTTGCTTAGTAAATTAGAGGTAAATTACCTGAAGAATGAAGTTATCTCATGTCCACTAAGGCTATTATCATGTTAGATTTTTTTCACAACTTAAAAGTCTAAATTAGCTTGTATGTGGATAGAACTTTTTTGCCCATAATTTCACAATAGTCCAGTAACGATGTATATTATTATTTTCTTTTTATAAAAGCAAGGAAATTATATTTAGTTGTGAGATAGAACTGGGACTTGAACTTAAACTTCCCTAACTCTGACACCTCTTGTTTTATGACATATTCAAAACTAAAATAAAATAACTTATTAGGTATCTGCTTACCAAAGTAGGAAGGTAGGTAATCTTATGTTAAACACAGAAGAATAAAGACAAAATCAAAAAGGTTAATTTTTAAAAAATATTTATTTATGCATACAGAACTGGGGTACAGACCAGAGGTGCAGGGGTGGTGAGAGGATTCACTACAGACAGAGTAGGAAGCAGAACAGGCTGACTGATGAAGTACACTGCTGAGGGAAGCAGCAAACAGGCCAGGAGAAGTCTGCCATGCCATGTGGGTCACCTCCAAGGCGGGGATCGAACTCATGCTGAAGTGGCTTTAACTTCATAGTGCTGTGCTTTAGCCCACCACAGCACCAAGGAGGGCCCCAAAAGGTTAATTTTTATGTTAACTTAAATAACACAAGAAATTAGTGATACTAAAATATGAGGATTTTATTTCCTTTAAGTTATGAGTTATAATAGCAAAACATTAGAGAGTTAGTTGAAAAATTGGAATGAAAAAACATTAGTTTTAAATCTATTTTTTCTGTTACTTCAAGGGCAATGTATTCAAATGATGCTGGCTAATGCTAGAGATAAACTCCTACTTCTATGAGTTTAAAGGTTTATTTCTTACCTATGAGGAGTACAAAACAGATTATCCTAGTTGTCAGGTGACTACTGCAAGCATGACCTAGGATCTTCAGTTCATTAAAACTCAACCAGCTCAAAAGAGAGAAGCAAGTACAATGGGCTATGGTGGTGGACTATGGGTGGTGTGTTCAATATGGTGAGAATACCTGATGGGGGGTTCTAAATATTATCTCAATTACAAATAAATATTTTTAACCAGTTCAATATTTGTTTACTTTGAAAAGTGGAAAGGTGGCATTATGGGCCAGGCCTGCTAGTGTCACATACAAACAAAAGCCATGTGGCACTTGGCCACACCTATATAGGGTGCCAGGGAAAGTCACCTGGTTGTACAGCTGGAGAGTGCACGTGACTTGGGGAACAGTCACCTAGTCTCAGAAGAACTTGGTGCTGTTTTTTTTTTTTTTCTCTCTCTCTCTCTCTGTCACCACTGCCTGTCATAGGCTTGACTATAGTTATTTAATGAATAAGTGAATGAAAGGCAATAGATCTTACAATTCTTGGCACTGAGCAGACTAGCAGAATAATTTATTAAATAGAAACCTCTAGAGAACCTAAAGAGAGTCAGTAAAGAACCAGACAGGTTATTAAAGAATCAGAAATGAATGAAAGGTTCTGGATTATTCTTCATGAAATAATATAGCCTGAGGAAAAAAATTATCAGGCTCTTAAAAATTAGTAAAATCTAATAAAAATAGCTTCAGGCCCTCCCTTGTGGTGCAGTGGGTTAAAGCACAGCACTAAGAAGCTAAAGACACTTCCGCATGAGTTCGA
>NW_004567108.1:26168681-26203794 GCF_000260355.1 Condylura cristata | reverse complement strand
AAAAAAAAAAAAATAGCTTCAGATATGATTCTCACTTCACCACCAGTTTTGCTTTTGGTTATTAGTGTCATCTTTCTCCTCCCCAACTTCTCCCTTTTGGTCTACCTAGGATTTCTAACAGAAATGGGCAATTTTTGTTAATTTTGTAATATGAGATTTGCTAAAATGGACAGAATAGGTAAATCTCAATAACACACAATCAATGGATCTTTGAAAATACTATATATTTATATATTTTTATATATTTTAATTGTTAAAATGATGTTAACTTTTCAGAAAAGTTAACTTAAAAAACTTTAAAACATAAAATATATAATAAAAATCATTCTTTTGATGCTATATAATGATGCTCTTTCCTGTTTACCTTTATTTCAGTAAAGAACAGAAAAGTTAGGCATGGCCCTCTCTGGTGGCGTACCGGGTTGGAGCACTGGACTGCGAAACTAGACCAAGCTAAGGCCACTTCAGTGCGAGTTTGAGCCCTGCTGCGGAGGTGATCCACTTGGCATTGCGGACATCTCCTGTCTCGCCCGCCCGCTGCTCCCCTCAGCAGAGTAATTTGTCGGTTTGTGTGTTCTGCTCCCCACTCTGTTTCTGGTGAATCCTCTCGCAGCCCCTGACTTTAACCCTATTTCTTTATGCATAAATAAATAAAATCTTAAAAAAAATAAAACTTAGGCATATGTATCTTATGTTGAATTTCTATTTGAAATAGAGATATTTGTATGAGCAATAGAAACTGCTATTTATATATGTGGATTTGGAATCAAACTTGAGTTCGCTTCCTGCCCGTAATATATGCTAGATATGTGGCATTGGAAAAATTATTTCATCTCTCCAGGTTTGAGGACATGATGTTACTGAAAGTATAGCAAACAACACTGGAGAAATTGACCCACTGCATTGCTAATGGTTGGTTTGAAAATAAAGTGAAATACTGGATATAAAACTCTTAGCATAGGACTTGGTCTTTTGTTTGACTACCATAGACACTTAAGATTATTATCATATGCAAAAAAAAATTCTGCTGAGGCTAGTTTATCATCAAAAAGTCAGCATGAAGTATTACGTGTGAATGCTGAAGTTGCAGACAAATTCAAGAAATAACTCTAAGAATATAATATAACTTGCTTGACAGAGGTCACTAGATTCACTTCACGAAGAAATAAATTATATTGAGCAAATGGGTTACTAATAAGCTAAGGATATCTTGTTTATGAGACATGAGAATGGCTTATTTCTTTCCAAAGCTAACTTTAAACAATTATATAAGTTGTTTGGTTCTATACTGTTTTTCCCATTTCTAATTTTCAAGATATCAAATCTGATTTCTGAATTGATAAAGAGGACCACAGGCAAGGGAACTCCTTGGTATACTGGATTGGACAGCTCAAAACACACACACACACACACACACACACACACACACTTGCTTTTCATGCAAAAATTAAGTATTTCAATGACAACCACTCACTTGCTTCAATTATAAAGTAAAATGAATTATAATAATCACAAACCCTGGCTAAGAAAAAGGGCTAAATAATTAAATTTAGTTTTATAATTCTACTAACATTCATAATAATATAAAATAATAATTTCAGGGAGAGTGTGAAGAAAAAAGGGGGGAGAACTCACCCCCCAACCCCACCGACCAATCAGTGTCTTCACACAACTACATCCAGGTGTCCAGCGTGTACTCTCAACATAGCCCAAGAGAGAGAAAGGGAAGCTAGAGAGGAAGCCCCGCTGAAGGATGAATCGCAGAGATGATTGATCCACTAGTCTCTCAGCAAAGGTGCTCCTGCAGGCCTAGAGCCCAAGGTTTGAAAGGCCCCTGCAAAGAAGAAGCCTCCAAAAGAAGAAAATGTAAAGCTGCTGCCGGTAAGGACGAAATAACGCTGCAGAAAATGGAGACCCCAAACTGAGCACAGAAAGGTACTGGCGATGGCAATGAAGTGCCTTGCAGTTAGGTGTATTTCTAGTGATTTTACAATTCAACATAATATTTTTAATCAAGTTTGATAGTATGCAGAATTTTGATTCACTTTTTCAAAGTTATGTTGTCAGTACACAAAACACCTATTGTTTTGGGGGCAGGGCATATGTCAGTAATAGAGTATCTTGGAAGCTGGATTGATGGGAGCAAGGGGGACGAGCAGCCTTTCCCTCTTAGTGTTCAGAGACTTTTTGTTTCCTGGGAGGAGGGTTGCCTTGATGTTGACAGATATTAGCCACCGGGCATGGACGCCTGGTGATAAAGAAAAGTGGAAATTGAATTTCTATGTCCTCTTCTCCCTCCCTGCTGTTAGACTTGAACTCCTAAGCCTCAAAAGACTCCAAAAAAATGGTGATCACTATCTCAGCCATTTGGATTTTCCAGTTTCCTTAAGAGCATGGGTTCCTTTTTAGGTTGTGGATTTTCAGATTGATAAATTTGCCATTTTTACTTCATTTCTTGAAAGTTAGGGGTGACTTATGAAAAGTTGTTAAGCAACATGTTAAATATGAGCTGTCATCCCTCACTGAACGTTGCTTGGTCCTTGTTCAGAGCATCAAAGACTTCATTGGGTATTGGAGTGGTTTTCTGAACTGGATAGGCTATTCAAGAGAGTACTTTAAAAGTTGTACACTGTTAGTGATTGTCTGCCCATATCCTACCTGAAATACCATGATTGTTTATGAAAAGTCTTTTTAGTAAAGCTAGATATAGTTTTAAAAAAAATCATTTAAAATAAATAGACCCCTCACAACAATTAAAAACATATGAAGTAGAATACTATGATTATTTCTTTCAGATTGTAGGAGGGAATAACAGTATTTCAGGAAGTTATAGAGTAAAAATTTAACATATGTAAGAAGGATAAAAGAGAGCTTGTAGCAAGTTAATGCTACTCTTTACAATGTTTGCTGTATTTAGAGATTTTGTTGCCTTATAATACAACAGAGGATGGTACATACTGGGTGAGGTGAAGAGAAATTACTATCAATTCAGTGTACAAATATATATCATTCACTATATGTTTTAAATAAATATAGTTAATTTTTTAAATTGGGGTAATATTAGGATTCCCCACCAACCAGGTATCACCACTGTAGCACACCCACCACCAAATCACCCATACTACACCACCGTAGTCCATGATGATTCCTTCCATTTTTGTTTTTACCCTCCTCCCCACACACACACACATGAACTAAGTTTTATTTCTAATCTCATTGGAGGAACTATTGTAGAGAACAGTATAGACAAAGACCTCCATGGAGCTTAAATTTTAGAAAGAGTGACATATGTGAAGCAACTATGCTTTAAATTATTTGTTTAGTTAGAATTGTGAAAAATACTAGAAAGAAGGACAGGGAACAGAATATAAGTAAAGGACATCGCCCTGGTTGGGGGGGCCGGGTTGGGGGGAATGGAAGGACTAAATAAAGTGTCATTGACCAGAGTTCTGAAGGGTGAGTTTGAAATATCTAAGGAGACCTGGACAGGAGCAAACAGAGTCTCAAGTAGGGAAAGCTCTTTGCTCAGAGGCCCAGAAAGAAAATCAGTATAGCTCATATGTGGCTGCAGTAGACAGGCTGGGGTTATGATGAGATTTTGGCCTTATTCCTAGTAGCAATGACATATGTTTGAAGGGACTTAAGCATGATGTTTGCATTTAAAATTTTTAGCTCAGTCTGGCCACTACTATGCAAATGATTTGGTGGAGTAGAAAAGATTTGTTCAGGAAAACAAGACCTTTCAAAGTGGTCCAGTAAGAAAGATGTTGGTTACTTGACAGGGACTTACAGAGGAGACAGAAGCAGTGGATGAGCTCCCATGTACTTTTTGAATCCTGGGATTTTTATCTTCTTTCCCTATGCAACCAGCAATACTTTTTTTTTTTTTTTTAGATTTATTTATTTATGCATTCAGTACAGGCCAGAGGTGCAGGGGACGTGAGAGCATTCACCAGAGACTGAGTGGGGAGCAGAACAGGCAGATCGACTAAGTGCACTGCTGAGGGGAGCAGTGGGTGGGTCAGGAGAGGTTTATTGTGCCATGTGGGTCACCTCCAGGTTGGGAGATAGAACTCGCATTGAAGCAGCCGCGGCCAGCTTGCAGTGCTGCGTCCTTACCCATCTTGCCACCAGGGATGGCCCCAATCAGCAATACATTTAAAGGATAGTCTGTATGAAGAGAAAAATCCATTTCCAGTGGGGTTTTATTTCAGTGCGTACTCCACTAGTCCCTGAGTCTTTTATATATATATCCAGTTAACTAAATATACATTTTAAATTAAAGTATAAAATAAGTAAGATAGCACAAATCATGAAAATATTGCTAACATGACTGACGTTTAAAAATCACCTCTCTAGGAAAACAACACAGTGACAGTAGTTGTCTTCACTTGTTGGCTCTGCCATAAAAAGGTGCCACAAGTTGAATAACTTAAAAGAAATTTGTTGTCTCATATTCTGGAGGTTAGAAGACTGAGATCAAGCTGTTGGCAGGGTTGGTTCCTTCTGAGGACTATAAGGGAGGATCTGTTTCTTGTCTCTCCTCTAACGCTGGTTTGCTGCCAGTCTTTGGCCTCCACTTGACTTCTGATGAATCCCCCCGCCACAACACCCCATCTCTGCTTTCACCTTCCCATGGCATTCTCCTCAAGTGCTTGTTTGTGTTCAGATCTCCCCCTTTTTATAAGGACACTAGTCATTTTGGATCAGGGCCTGCCCTACTCCAGCATGACCTCATCTTAATTAATTACATCTGCAACTAATGATCCTATTTCCAAATAAGGTCATATTCTGAGGTGCTGGGGGTTAGGACTTCATCATATGAATTTTTAAGGGAACCAGCTATACCTGCAACAGTAGTATTTGTGAAGTTCAGATGTATTGGCTCCCCCTTTTGTCCTTACTTCTAGATTGTGCTTACACAGATTCTACCCATGAAGATTAAGACTGTTTCTGCTAAAGAGCAAAACTCTAACTCCAGGGTTTTCACTAACTGAAGAGGAATGATGGACTGGAAGGCAGCCCTGGCACCACATGCAGGCCACATGTACAGCAGCAATCATACCAAGATCTACCTTCTTAACTACTCATACTTAACTCTTAGAAGAGACATATTAATAAGCCAGGTTCGGGTACTTTGCTTTAATTGCAAAGTCAGTATCTACTGTTTTGCATGAGTGCGTTCTTTGTTTTTCCCTAAAGTCCCATCTAAATGCCAATGTCTGAGTGATCTTCTCTTTTCAGTAAATGCATATATAATGCTATATCTAGCAATTAAAATGGCAACTGTAATAAAAATCTGATTTCCCATATCATCTGACCCTTTTAAACATAAATATAGTCATCTGAGAGCCTTAATAAATACTAAGTAAAACAAGTGCCATATTTTCTCTACTTTTGCAGAGTTTTCATAAAGACCTCATGGAATCTAGAATTAATGAGCTGGAAGCAATTGTGGAAATAATCTAATTGGGGGATTTCCAGACTTGCTCAGCAAACCCCTGAGAGTTTGTGGAAGTTCCAAGGGATGGACACAGGTGGGAGATGGTAAAGTCATAACAATAGGAAGGGAGCAGGTAGACAAGGATTCTGGCCCAGCCCCACCTGACCAGGACAGTGTACTTCTGTCATATATACAAAAGTTCCTGTTACCATGTAAAAATTGGACATTATTATGCTTCCAGTTATAGGTCTACAGGGAATTTAGGAAAGCTGCATGAGTTTTATCAAATGCCAGCTCTGCCACACCCATCTTCACAGTTTTGTATTTTGAGTTTATTTTCTTTTCAACACTGGTATCTCTAACCTTGTAACATCCCTTTCACTACAACCATGCACTAGATCTTATCACCCAATGACAATGTTGGTTTGTGAAAGTTATCCACAAGGAAACTCAGGCTACCTATTTACCTACTGATGAATCATAATACGTGCTTACTTTCTCCCCCCCCCCTTTTTTTTTATTTCACCTTTATTATTACTCTGAGATTGCTTTTCAAATTTGAGAACTTGTGTCCCAGAGTACATACAATTTCAGATCAGGAGACACAAGATAAAGGTGATATTCCTTACTGGAATTTTGTAGCTTAACTGGAAAACAACCCAACATACTGTCTCTATCTTAAATCAATTATGGAAATTTTTAAAAGATATAAAATTAACATTAAATGTTAAGGGGAGGCCCCTCCCAGGCAAGCCCTCCCTGGAGGCTCAGTGGGTTAAAACACAGCACTAGGAAGCTAAGGCTACTTCAGCATGAGTTCGATTCCTGGCCAGGGAGCTGACCCATGTGGCGTGGCAGACCTCTCTTGACCCATCTGCTGCTCCCCTCAGCAGTGTACTTCATCAGTCTATCTGTTCTGCTCCACTGTTTCTGGTGAATCCTCTCACTGCCCCTCCACCTCTGGCCTGTACCCTAGTTCTGTATGCATAAATAAATAAATTTTTCAAAAAATTTTAAGGGGAAAAATGTGTGCATGTCCTCCAATTTCCCCATATTGGGCATAATGTTAATATATTATCAATTTAGCTGATTTTCTTAAAACATATCAATTGAACTGCTATGGAAATTTAGTTTAAGTAATGATAAAACTGACCCAAAAACCACAAATCAGATCCCAGATGTATACTCCTCTATCTAATTCTACCTGAGAACCAAGAATCTCTGGCTTTCAAGGGGCTAGGTGGGAGCCAAAAGAAAACCATCTCATTTTCAGTAAGTGTATCTTTCTGTAGATCTTCAACAAAATAAATATCGTCTGGAACTGCTTTCATAATAGGTTCCTCTTATAAAGACTGGCTCTAACCAGTTCTTGGGAAATGTGCTTACAGACAAGGATTGCCCAACTGATTACAGGAGACAGGAAAGTCCACAGGGCAGCAGAGGTCATGCCAATGAATGTAAACCCTCTATACATCTTTATGGACAAACTAGTCTACCAAACAATGCCACCTACCTACTTGTTATTGGAGTTAAGATAATACCCTCCAAAGAGCTCAAGGCATTGGACATAAAAACTTGAAAGTACACAATGTTGTTCATTCTTTTCCTGCTGGCAAAGTGAAAATTACCTCCACGGGGGTTGACCATATATATAGACAGCTGCCCACACAGTTTCATTGGAGGGGAACTGTAAAGTCCTGCCTGTTGAAAAATATTTTTCTCCTTTGATTTCTCGGAACATCGTCTTCCCCATATGCCTGGTCTCCATTCCAATTACTTACCAAAACACTAAACACTAAATGTTAGTCTGTAGCCATAAAGTCTCTGGAAACATAGGAAAGTGATCCGGGAGAGGTTGCCTCCTCCCCATTTATACAATAAAGTATATTAACTCATTGACATGGATTAATTTACCCAAATTTTCAGCACATTAAACAATTGGTAGCCTTCTGATGATATGACATAAAGTGTTAACTTTTTTTAAAGAATTTATTTATTTATTTATGCATACAGAACTGGGGTACAAGCCAGAGGTACAGGGGTGGTGAGAGGCTTCACCAGAGACAGAGTGGGGAGCAGAGCAGGCAGATCAATGAAGTACACTGCTGAGGGGAGCAGTGGGTGGGTCTGGAGAGGTCTGTGACGACATGTGGATCACCTCTGGGGCTGGGGTTCGAACTCTGTGGTAGTGAAGTGGCTGCGGCCAGCTTGCAATGTTGGGTTTCATGGGTTAGTGCCTGGAATGAGATGTATTTGGAACCCAGCAGAGGACACCCTAGAAAATCAGCCCATGGAGACTATCAACATAAAAGTGGAGACAAACTTACTAAACCCAAACATTTTCTCCTTTGTAAATTTTGCTGAGTCAACCCCAAGCGTGACAAAAAGAAACTGGACAACTTCAAAATTCACTGGTCTTAAGCAGAGTGGTTAGAGCAGCACATTACTTGTGAATTCTACAAAGTGCTAAAATAAGAATCACCATCACCACCATCATCATCAATACCACCTGCACTCCGATGAGCCGTACATAGGTAACTTTTCTCTGGTAAGAATTAGAAATTTTAATTCTCAAGTAGGCAAGATAAAGGTAATAGTAGCCACAGAAAACACAATGGAAGAACATTAGAAAGGTACAGGAGAGGGTCAGGACTGATAAGCACAGTCAAGGGAAAGTATTCAAAGAGCAGCCTAGATAACAACCTCACTGATTGCACCATAATGAAAATTGCTGGAGAGGTAACCAGATTCCTTTTTTTCTCTGAGATTTGCATGCTCACATACCTTTAAGATCTTTAGAAATTGACATATATAATCAGATTAACTAACTTCTTTTTAAGATTTATTTATTTATTCATAAGAGAATTGGGGTGTAGACCAGAGGTAGCAGCAGGGGAGAAGTGAGAGAACTCCCCAGAGATAGAATGGTGAACAGAACAGGTAGATCTACTGAAATACACTGCTGAGGGGAGCAGCAGGTGGGACAGGAAAGGTCTAATGTGTCATGTGGGTCAGCTACCTAGCCGGCCAGGGATCAAACTCTTGCTGCAGTGGCTGGGTGATAGCTTGATAGACCTATCTTTAATTCCTATACCACCAGTGAGGCGCTAGCTTATTGTTAGAGAACCAAAGGCCACAGCATTCTAACTTATTCTTAAGAAAAATAATGGAGTTCACTTTAGATTCACAAAGATTCTGAAGTAGAATTGAAGATAGGCTTATGCTAATTGAAGGAGTAAGAAATTAACTTTGAAAAACTACCAAAGTAAAATTAATAATTAAAATCTTTCCAGTCATGTAGAGTGAAGCATAATTGTTCACATAAATGTTCCAGTCATGAAGATTGAAGGATAATTTAGCCAATAACCCCATTTTCCTTGCCAATCTTTCTCCAAAACATTAAAATAATATTCTTTAACAATGATCACATTTTTTATGTAAACAAATATATGTGTTAAACTTTGATGAGAACAAGACAAAAAATTTCCTGAGCACTATGCTTTTATACCTTTTGGTATCAATCTTTCCCCACAATTCTGTCTGTGAGTACAATGCCAAAGTGCTTTCACTTGGAAAGTGTTCCATAAATGTCGATTTTATGAATAAATCTGATTATTCCCTAGGCTGAGGCAGAATTTGGTGTGATTGCCAAATCAGAAGTACTCAGAGAAAGTCTAGTCAGGCTGATGGACATTGGTTCCTAATATGAGTGCTGACATATAACCAGTGTTAGTGATATCCAGAAAAATTCTAGACCACACCACTGGTCATGTGGCAGGGATCATAGAAACAGTATACCTAGAAGAGCCAGCACACAAGTGGATATCTGCATGGGAAAATAAAGTCAGGACAACCAACAGGTGGCAGAATCCCAACATTGGGCTGATGTCAAGGAGAGATTATAGTCACAAAGAAGGCATCCACATGAACAAGACAGAGGTCAGGTACTAGAATATAAAGTTATTAAGATACTAGAATATAATATATTATATTATATTATCTATATTATTATATTATCTAGAATATATTATATTATAATATAATATATTCTAGATACTAGAATATAAAGTTATTAAGACAGGCTTCTAGATATCTCTAGGAATGGAAGTTTCCAAAACAGGTAAATGGAAGAGGAGGTTTGGTTTCATTTACAAGTAAAGCAATAGTAACAGCTTACCAACAAATGTCATTGGTCCATTTTTTTAGTATAGGAAACTGAGACTAGATAAGAAAAAGTAATATACACTATTTATTGAAGCTAGTTTAAATATCTGATCCTTTTTAAAAATAAAAACTTACTGAAATACAAAACTAGTTATCCCTTTTTTTCTTACTTCAGTCTGACACTCTAGGTCAGTCACTGGAATCAAAAGTCTGACTAGTTTTATAACCTGTTCTCAAATCCTCCACTCCTCAGAGCATTGGACTAGAACTCTTCAAATAGTCCTGAAGTGATTTCAGAGCTAGGGATAGATCTGAGTTTACAGTAGAGGTTCTCAATTTTGCTTGCACATTCAAATTACTGGTAGTGTTTAACAAATATGGATGCCTGAATTCCATCAGAGGGGATGGGAATTTAATTGATCTGAGTTGTGGCCTGTGCCAGCAGGTAATTCTAATCTTCAGGCAAGATGCGAGCTAATGTATATAAGCTGAAGTCAAGAGGGCCTGCCTGTGTGTAGAGGACAGTTAGAGTAACCAACTTTACATATTCCAACATGATAGGAAAAATACTAGAAGACTCATAGGCTTATATATATTTTTTTATGGACAAGTGGACCATAACCTGTTCTTCGCTTTTCTAGTTAACCTCCTAGAAAATTAGCCAAAATAAACTGTGCGATTAACCTTGCAAATCAAATGGTCCCAAGTTCTTAGATTCTACGTGCCAGTTGTGTGTGACCAAAGGCAAAGTTTTAGAACTGGATCTCCCCAATTGCTCATTACAATTCCATGCTTGGTTAAAACTCTTACATCATCCCACAATGGAATGTGGCCCAACTCAAGAAGAAAACAAAACAGCTGCATTGCTTTCATGATTAGTAATGGGATTGAAGAGAGGTTGAGGTGTCGCAGAACAACTTGTACTTTTCCCAATGTTTTTGAGACCTGATTCATTTTATAGTCACTGACCTTAATGCTCCAAAATGATATAGCAGATATACAATTTCTGCAGGTGTATAGTCTAGGTATGGAATTTTCTTGGACTAAATCCAAATCTTGAGTCTTAATTTATTATTTAATTAATGTACCATACTTAATGCAGTTAATACAACAGAGTCTCTGCTCCCAACTTCCATTATCAGAATTCTTGCCCAGAGTTCCCTAGTAGAATAAAATTAACTACAAAACAAGTACACATTTGTGCGGAGTAACTAATTATACATTCTGGTTTTCCTGGGACTAATTACTGATGGGCATTTGTTGTTTCAGCATAATTATTAATAACCATCTCTTCCATGCTAGAAATGTTTTAGTTTGGATGATCTATTATCTGGCCATCCTTGTATATACAGCTCAATTTGTGTTCCCTTTACTATAGGGAAAATTTATGATTGGAATGTGGCCCCTTTATGCTTAGAATACTCCCACAGCTATTCAGGAAAATAGGTGATTGAAATACCAATCTGTCGATAAACATTTCTTCATTTCCAAAATGTTTCTCTAACTCCGTTAACACAGAAGTTCCCATTAAACAAAGTAAAAAGTCCTGTACTTCCACAGTAAAAACCTGCACTCTTAATTTCTGCCAGTAACTGACTTTGAAGCCTTGGAAGAGAACTCTATCCTTTATGATCCTAGCTTCCCCTATGCTAAAAGAATAGATTGAATGAAATGGTCTCTACCATCATTTATTATTACTATTATTGGGGTAACATTAGTCTGCAATGACTCAGATATATAGGGCTGAAACTGGAGACACCCCTGAGGCTCCAGCGCCCAGCCTCAGAAGTCGCTTGCAATGCAAGTGGCAGTGGATGCCGGGCACTTCCCTACCACCACCAAAGGTCCGCTGGGGCTCAGGCTTCAGGCAGGCAGAGGTGAGCAGTGATGGTAGGTGGCAGGGTGCTCCTACCAGGGGTTCAGGGAGGAACATGGGGCTCCACTGGGCCAGCTCCAGAGCTGCAGCTCCAGCTGCAGGCAGTCGAGAGGCCTGTGGATTTGGTGCGTGATTATGGAATGGATCTAATCAGGTGTGACTATGAGCCGATTGGTGCTGAAGGGGCCAATCAACTATAGGATTGAAAATGATCCAGTCAGACTTGTAGATAGGAGACCATGAAAGACGACATAGATGGAACGGCGTCCCGCTTGGGGTTTTCTCACTTGGACCCTGAGACTCTAAGACCGTCTTACAGTTGGAATCTGCTCCTGGCCTGTGAATAAAGAAGAAAGACTGATCAGCAGCTGAACTCTGAAAGAAGAAGTGAAGCGGGAGAGAAGCTTCACAGAGGCCAGACTGCCCCTACCTGCTTCCAGCCTGCCTCTGATATCGCCTGAAAAAAGCATCAGAGGCCCCGGGCCTGATGTCTCAAGGAGACGTTTGTTGTTGTGTGACCCACCAACTCAAAGAGCTGTAATGCTCGTGATTTTGACAACGCCCTTTTAGGGACCCGTCATGACTAGCACTGCTGGCCAGAGCTCCTCAGCACAGTGGACAGGTGACAGGCGCACTGTGTCCGGGTCACCTCTTAGAGGGCTTAACTGCTCCTGATTGTGTGGCACCACCTCCTGGGACTGCTGCGCTATCGGACCAGAGTCCAGTGTCCAGTGCTGTCCATCAAACCTTCAGACTGGAACTGTGGGCTACTGTAGCATCATGTCTGCTGCTCCACCAGTAGGCACTCCCAACTGCCACCATGAGCTGGTTCCTGGCCTACTGTGTGTCGCCGTGAGCTCCAGGCCCTCACTGGCAGAACCAAATCATCTTGGATGAGTGACCTTTCGTTTGGGACTTCTGGACATGTGGACACTATATGAGGTGAGATATGTGGCCACTCGTGGCCTAGGAGCTCTTTTTGTCCCCTGTTTGTTTGTTAAATAAACCCCATTGTGGTTATTCTCTGAATCTGAGTGGTCTTGCAACTGTGTCTGTGGGTGAAGACCCACAGTGACCTGTCCTCTACCAACAACTGTCCTTGGGAGGTGTTAGCCTTCTTATGGCCCTTCTCTATGGTTGTTTCAGGATCACACCCACTAGTAAGACACCCACAGTCCCAGCATTTCTACACTTTGCTCTCTCCCCTTGCCATCCTTATCTGCAATCTTCAATCCTACGGTTAGGTTTCTAGGGTTTGTTGTTGGTTTGGTTCTATCTGAACCTTTGGTTTGTTGTTTTCTATTCCACATACAAGTGAAACCATCTGGTATTTTTCATTCTCCTTCTGGTTTATTTCACTTAACAGTATCTCTCTCTCCCAGTTCCATCCATGTTATCACAAATGACAGGAGTTAATCTCTTTTGATAGCAGAGTGGTATTCTGTTATGTTTATATAGCACATCTTCCTAATTACTCATCTGTTTGGGTAACGGATTGCTACTTTCCCTAAGCATTTTATTTAACCAATGTTTTAATAGCTTTGCTTGTATTCACTATCTGAAGTAATCTGAGTTCATTGATATCTAAGACCAAATCCGTTGAATTTATTTTGTTTTCTACTTTACCATCATAATCTACACACGTAGTAATTAAGAGTTTTTGAAGATACTTTTTATTCTGTTGATATTTATTGATAATTCCACTTACTTGGCTATTAATCATTGTCTGTGGCACTGATTGAAAATATCGGGGCTGTCTTGAAAAATACATAGATAATTATTAAGCATGTAAGTGTATTTTTAAAAATCACTAATTTTGAAATATGCACCTGCTTAATATGTGTGTGCTTTTCAAGAACAAATAGAAAACTTCGGTTCATGGTCGCATATGCTCATTCCCTCTTCAGTAAGCATATATTTAATGTCAACTATATACCTTAAACTAAGTTAAGCTCTAGGAATAAAAAACGTTAAACCTAGTATCTCAAGTAGTTTCAACCAACTGTGCCTGTAAACCTCCAGGATGCCTGACACATCGTGAACAGATAGT
Source organism: Condylura cristata (assembly GCF_000260355.1). Taxonomy (NCBI): domain Eukaryota; kingdom Metazoa; phylum Chordata; class Mammalia; order Eulipotyphla; family Talpidae; genus Condylura; species Condylura cristata. The sequence goes on along the minus strand of NW_004567108.1, from coordinate 26,190,261 downwards.
AGTTCAAGACTAGGATGGCCAAAATGAGATTTTGAAAATGAAAGAGGACATCATTAATACTTACACTGATCCATAGGCATAATTTGAGACAACCCTATGTAATCCAGCCTGTGGTCACTCTATTTAAGACAAAGTATTTAAAGTAACCTACTTAACCTCCAAATCCAAAGACTGATAATGTAAACATATTGAACTATCATGGAAAGGTGAGTCACAGATAACAAAATGGTGGTTTGTATTTCTTGGTGTAATATTTCCTTTTGTTTTATTTAACTCCCCCATAAAGCATTCCTTTATAGAAGCATATTTTTATAGTACTCTTGGAAACAGAACATAAATGAATGGAAAAATGTCTTCAAGAAAACTATCCCAAAACAGTGAAGGCCATGGAAAATGTGGCATTTAAGAAATGACTGAGGAGAGGAGAGGGGGAAAGACCACTGCATTAGAAATATCTATTGCATGATGCAAAATTTCAAACACTTGAAGGGTATCATTTTGAAGTTGGAAGGGGAAAATGTGTACTCTAGAAAACAGATTGATGTTCTCAAAATTCAAGGAAACCAATTTTAATCAGTATAAGGAAGATTTAACACTTACAGGCAGTAGAATAGATTTCCAAATAATAAAGAAAACATATTTCCACAAACAGCATACATGTCAAGGCTCAGTAACAATTAGTGGCATTATGGAAAATCTCAAAATTCCACATCATGCTGGGGATGTTCTCCAATGAGAGGGCTGTTAGTTTAGCTGAACCAGCATCCCTTTCCTTCTTCTGGTAAGAACATTCCAAAGTTCTTTGTTGAACCACCTATTCTCCATTTCTATGATGACAGAAGCTTGATAGAGCTGACATCACCCTCAAGTTCCAGTAGGGAGACTGTGGTCATAGCACAGACATTCAGTATCTTCCATCTTTCTGGCCAAAAATGGGTACAGGATTCATACAGGGCAAATATGAGTCAAACCTAAGCCTTTTAAAAAAACTTTTAGGAAAAAGAAATTATTTTTGATTGGATTGCTGAAAGGCAAAGAAGACATAGGCCCAGACATTGGAAGTTATTTTGCTGGGTATGAGTCGGCTTGCCTAAAAATGGAAAAAATGTAGAGAAATGCATAACCAAACAATGCAGGTACTTCTTAAACCCCCATGCCCAGCAATGCCTAAGGCCAGACTAACCTGGACTTTTCAATTTTTTGTACCAACACATTCCTTTTTCAACTTTAGGTCAGCTGCATTGAGTTTCTATTATTTGAAAGTAAAAGAATCCTGAATAACAGGTCCCTTTAACAAAACAAAACTTGATTCTATGATCATCTACTCAAACAATCAATCTTGTCAGCTTTCTAGTAATTTTTAGTAGATTCCTAGCATTGTTGGCCAATGATTCGTTCATCCTTACATGTAGTTTTGCTGTGAGTACTTGGATATTATAAAACATTTTTACTTTAAAATCAGAATTCATTGAATAAATAGTTCTTCCTTCTTTTCACTTGAGGTAATGAGGCTTTTTTACATAATGTAGGCTTTATCTCAACCTGGCGATCTTTAGCTCAGAGCCCCTAAAAGTAGTGACAATAGCGTATCTGTTACATTCTATATTTTAAATTTCATGAGTATATAATTTTATCTGAGCTAAAGGTACAGACTTACTAAACATATTTTGCTTAAAAATTAAAACACTTTAAAACATGAGGGCCACTGCTAACTTCTAAAAATGTATTTTTTTTAAATATTTATTTATTTATTCATACAGAACTGGGGTACAGGCCAGAGATGCAGAGGGTGAGAGGATTCACCAGAGACAGGGCAGGGAGAAGAACAGGCAGATCGACGAAGTACACTGCTGAGGGGAGCAGCGGGCGGGTCAGGAGAGGTCTGCCACACCATGTGGATCTCCTCCGGGGGCAGGCGGGGATCGAACTCATGCGAAAGCGGCTTAAGCTTCTTAATGCTGTGCTTTAACCCGCTGCACCACCAGGGAGGGCCCCTAAAAATGTATTTTTAAGAAAGACATTTAAGATATTTTTAAGAAGACATTCAGTGACAAAACTGGGAACTGCTTGAACAAATGCTATGTTAACTAGAGTTCTTGATTTCTAGCAACTCTATTAGATTGAAGAGGAAAGGACTTTATTAGAAGGATTTTGGATGACTTGCAGATGAACTGAGAGGGATGGAAAGACCAGTTTCGGGCTAAAATCCCAAAGAAAACACTCCAATTTGTCTCAGCCTTATTTTTCACAAGGAAACAGTTGCTCTTATTGTTACAAACACACACACACAACTACACTCCTTGCTTTTTTGTGTCACTAACTCTTTGGTGAAAGTTCAGTTCTGAACCTAAGTCGGTGTGAGTAGTCTGTCTTCAAGGGAAGTTTCTAAGTACCTAGCATTGTTGGCCAGTGGAGCAAGGCTCCCTGCCCCACACTAGTCCTTTTAAGTAGAGAATTCCCCAAATATAGAAAAGCCTTGGTTGCTGTGTAGCCAAATGAATCACAAATGTCCATTATAAACCAAACTTTTGGCAGCTCAACATCAATTTACAAGCTTCTACCCATATTTAAGTTTTAGAAGAAAATATTTTAATTCAACCTAAAGTATTCTTTCCCATATAAAGGAAAAAAGCTGAAGTCTTTGTCTGATTAAAATACAGGCTTTCTGGAAGATGTCCAGTTCTCCTGGAGTTGCACCATGGTCTTGTCTGAACATTCTATAAACATTCTATGTACAAATATGTAAAGTTAACAGCCACTAAAATATACTGTGTAAGTCACAGCATAAACGAGGAGAAAATGTAGGGAAACCTGATACATACAGATATAGATAGGTATACAAGAAACTATGAGTAGATGCTACAGTTCTTATTTCTGCAACTCATGTTTTGTACGATTTGTGTTGATGATTCACCTCTTCTACTACTAATTTCATTTTTCTCTTGCCATGGGTTTTTATTCCTCCTTGAGAAAGCTCACCCCTTGACCATTTCTCTCACATTGGATTGTTGTTAATTTCCTTTACCTTCAACACTGGAAATGGCATTACTAAGAGGGACCTCAGAGGTCATCAGATTTCCATTATCACCTTTTTGATCCCATCGTGTAATAGAAATACTATTTCCCCAGTTAGCTAGGATCAGTGATCCCCAGCATACCACAGTTCTCTTTTTCACTAGTTATCCTGTGATTTTGGAATTGAAAGTGGGAAGTGGCAAACTCAACTTCCAATTCAGTTAAAACAGTCTCTCTCTTTTTTAAAGATTTATTTATTTATACATATAAGAGCTAGAGTGTAGGCCAGAGGTATGGAGTAGGGGGTGATGAGAGGATTCACCAAAGACTGAGAAGGGAACAGAACAACGAGATGTACTGAAATACATTGCTGAGGGGAGCAGTACGTGAGACAGGAGAAATCTGCTGTGCCATATGGGTCAGCTCCCTGGCTGGGGATTGAACTCTTACTGCAGTGGCTGTAGAGAGCTTCACAGTGCTGAACTTAACCCTTGTACCAGTAGGGAGACCCTCAGTTAAACCAGTCTTTCCTTGATGCACTAAGTAGTAGCTTTCCCCTGCCTATTAAGACCCCTAAACCAGTAGAGTTAAAAGAGAGTGGAGTAAGATTCAAAACTGTTATGAGCAAGTCATTTGGTAAATTTGTGAGTGATCTCACTTTCAATTCTGCCCTTTGCTTATTTTTGTGCTCTGGTTATAGAAGCAACAGCACTGTAAATGATCACTAGTTAAAGGGCACATACCATACATATCTTATAGACCAACATTCCAACTTTACATAGTATTATATTCCAGCCAGAGCTGACTGTTTGATGTGCCATTCCAAAATTCTGTAGGTCAACTGAATTGCTGCTGAAAAGAATAAATGGTCCAATTAGTAAACCCATAATAAATATTATCTGTTTTCATATATCTTTTACCATAGTAAAAATGTTTTGGCAGAAGTTTTGTTACATAGTACTTGTGATGGAAGCTACATTTGGCAAATTCATGAATGCTGATAGGGGTAGAAACATAGTGAATCTAGAAGATACAAGTACAGAATAATCTATTCATTTATCCCCAAATAATTACTCTCTCCATAGAGGAAGGAGTCAGGTATAATCAATAGGCCACTGAGAGGCTAATTGGTCTCCAGGCAAGATGGATGTGAAATGTTGATAATTGAAGCTCCATTGAGGTTAATAACATCTAGAAATATATTTGGCAGTTTTCTTCTCAGAAACAATTCTGGTTTGTTTCTCCTCAGAAACAATTCTGAAGGAGACTTGAATTCTTGTTATTCAGCTTCCCACAATGTGTCTGTGAGTTACCAACATGCTGTTGTACTGCCAATCAGACTAGAGTCAATTTCAAGTGTTTGTAACTAAGTGATAAGTAATCTTCCTGCAATAGATGCTTTTGTGAAAGTTGGCTGTGAGACAATATTCTACAAATAGAACATTCACATTACTGCTTATTCCAAATCACTGAATGTCCAGTAAGGCACCTCAAATTTACCATGTTTAACATATACTCTTGATGTTCCCTCTAGACTCCTACTTGGTTCTATTTTAGCTTATGATCCCACAATGTTTCCTGTCTCTCAGACGCCAAACCACAGACTTTTCTTTCTTCCCTCCTTACATTCTTTTTTCCATTTACAAGCTAATAACACTTTGCAGGTTTGTTTTCAAAATGTCATCTGAGTTCACATATCCTAATTTCGACTCTTGACTGGAAATGAAATCTGTTAAGAAGCAATTATGGTTAAAGTCAGAAGGTGGGGGCCCTGACCATGTGATTAATATCCTTATTAAAAGAGATACCACTAACAATGAAATATCTGAAAAGGAAATTAAAAAATGCCATTTATAATTGCATCAAAAAACAGTAAATACTTAGCAATAAATTTGACCAACTAAGTAAAAGTCAGTTTTGTGGACTGAACCCCTAACCTGCAGGCTCTGTTGCTATCTCTGCATAGTGTCAAAATGGAGTTAACTGTAGGATGCTTAGCTGGTAGCAAAGCTTTGCTTTTTAGCATGGGAGACATCCAAAAGCAAAATGAATGGTCAGCATCTTAATTTTTTTCCTTCTGCCCAAGTTAGCTTCCCAGCCTCTGACAGCTCAGTCCTTCACTTGATTCTGATCCTCCACATAAAATCCTCTCTGATCATTTTCTCTAAAGCAGCAACTGCCAGTCCTGCCCTCTGTCAGTCTTCTCTCACGGTTTTAGTCTTCTTCAGAATGCTTATCCCACCAAAAGCTACATTTCAAATTCATCACCTTACTTGTTTTTATATCTCCCCCACTGGATGGAGGCAAGGATGTAGTCTGCTTACTCATTGTATTTTAGACACATGCCTATGTAAAATTCTGGCCTTCAAGAATTTTTTTATAAAGCTATACATATTAAAAAAAAAAACAGATAACACAGCAGGCAGAGGTTTGAAGTGCATATGTTAAATCGAATAAGAAAAATTGATAACATTTTAAAGCAAATGTGCTAAAAGTACAATACTACAGAGTAATACATGCATGGCTTTTCTAGAAATACATAGGAGGGAAAAGCCCTTGATTTGCTACTGATAATAGAAACACCTGAAGAGATCTTTGTAATGAATATTTTAAAAACAGGAGTCCAAAAAACTGTCTAGAACAATGTTTCATGTTGTGGTTACAACTTTAACCCACTGGTCTTGTCCTAAGAACTTTTGGCTTTGGTTATGAAACTATAGTTTTGAAAAAATGATGTGTACTTATATACATTTAGGTTGGCACAGCAATTAAGTTTAGCAGCTAGGGATTTCTGCACTTCTGGAAATTTTGCTTCCTGCACTCCTAAATGCTGTATTTCAGCTGCTGTGAGCACTCCTTTAAGGCGATTTGCTCACACATACAGCTTAGCTAAGAACCCATACGTTGAAGTGACTGGGAAGACAGGTTTAAATTGGCAAGGTCACTTTCCTGATTCCACCCTGTAACTAGAGCATCCTGCTTTGGGATTTCAATCAGTCAATCAACAGGTATTTATTCAGTGCTACCTTTGTGCCCAGAATGCTGTTCACTAGCAGGATAACACAGGCAAGGACAAAATGTCAGAAGTAAGGGAAGAGAAAAGACAGAAAAACAAAAACTGAGACTAAGACATGATGTTACATTCAAGGAAGTTTTAATACTAAAACTCCTAGTTGGAGATAGGTATACACAGATATATAAAATCAAGATTCATCCTCAGCAATAATCTGTTCATTTAAACCAAATATACAGAACAAACATGCCACATATATCGACAGTGGCTAAATATATTTAATCAAATGTTGTAATTGTTATTCTGTAGTAAGAACTATGAGGATGGCATGGCTGTTTACTTTGATGATGGAAAATTTTTTACACCATGCTTCCTCCCCAAAGGTTCTCATTCCTCTAAAAATCAAAGGATCACTTGAAAACATTTGAAAGTTCAGATGAGATCAAGCATTCTCAGATAATGCCTAGAATTGACTGTTCACCAAATGCACTGTAATGACAAAAAGAAGGTATCAACTCCTATATCGAAGCAGAATCAATTATTGACAACCTTATGTTTCCCCATCAGGATCTCACTTGTTCTCCCAGCTACTTCAACATTCTTGACCTTCAAATCTTCCTCTGATTTGCATCCCTGTTTCTGGTCCAGGATTGACTAAATCAGACCATACAAACACACTTGTAGAAATCACACTTGACTGTTTTACATGTAGGTCAGGTCCTAGATCAATGAATCCAAACCATTTTGGTTTTATATAATCAGTGTCATATGTACCTATATGTTCATTTGAAAATATTCCCACAGAATGATAGCTATATAAACAACAAAATTCAATTTTAGGGAAGAGTAACACAATAAAAGAAAAAATACAGCAATAAAGTTACTGAGATCAAGTAGCTACTTTTAACAACCTCTGGCAATGACTTTATCTCTTACATCCAGGAGAATTGCAGTGAACAGAGGTGTAGCTGGCTTATGGTTCATATCTCTATTTTCCTACCTCAAGAGTTTGCTCCCCTGCTAAAAGTTAAATCTTCTTGGTTTAAAAGTAGATCCAGTGATCCTGCTTCTATGTATTTACCCCCAAAATACAAACACACTAATTTGAAGTGTTGCACCCCCAAATTTATTGCAGCCCTATTTACAATTTCCAAAAATTGGAAACAGTGTAAGAGCCCAACAAGTGACCAATGGATTAAGATGTGGTACATATACAGTAGAATACTCAGCTACAAAAAAAAAAAAAAGATGAAATCCTGCCATTTGCCACAAGGTGAATGGGCTAATGTGGTGTGGTACTTAGTGAGATTAGCCATATAGAGGAAGGCACACACCTGATCATTTCATTCATATGTGGTACACAGAAAAAACAAAAGCATGAACTGAACAAAAACAAATGGAAAATAGTGGCTGTCTTATTTTTCAAGTATTTTGTTTCATAAGTTATTCTTTGCAACTTATAGTTCTATTATCACCTCCCCCCATAACACATACTATTACCATATAAAAATATATATAAATCAAATCCTCTCCCTCCAGTCAGCATGTGCATAGCAGCTGTCCACTCTGTTACTCTGCCCTCCTCTCTTCCATAGCTCCCCCAAAAGCGTGATCTGTGGTCACCTTTCTCTATTTCCCAGTTTCTCCTCAATCTCCAACTGCTTTTGTATTTCAGTTTCTCACTTTCTCTGGCAAAATTTATCAAAGATTCTCTTGTTTCCAAATCCCTTGTGGTCCTTTGAGTTCTTTCCTCTAATTAAATTATCTGCTCAGACTGTTTCCTTCTAGAAACTCTCCCCTCCCTTGTTTCTATAGGTTATGTCTCTGTCACTCCTGTGTCTTCTTTACTGGTGCATGCTAATTAAATGTTGTTGTACCTTCTTTATTACTCTTCAGTGTTTTCCTAGATTGCATGTGTTGAAGATGACTCCTAGATAATAGGTCCCTGCCTACCTTTTGTATATCTATCCCAGAGTCTTCCCACATAAATCAGATAAATCAGACTCATCATGTGCCCAGGTAAGATCATATTTCTCTCAAAACTTCATCCTGAATCCATTTTCCTCATTTGATATTTCTATGTCAAATGGCTTATTGCCTCCTGTATTTTTGTCTATTCTGCTCCTCTGCTGAGATTACACTTTTGTCCTACTTGTCTGCCTAGAATACTTAACTCACCTTCAAGTTTGGGGCTCAACCCTGTCGTGAAACATGACCTGACTTACCTGTTAGAAGTAACCACTAAAAGCCGCCTCATAACATCCTCAAGGAGATGTCCACATACTACATGTGACACTGAATAGTTAAGAAGGTGCACATACTAGGGAGAGAAAATATATGTAAAAGCCCTAAGATAAGAAGTTTGGGGTTTTGAGAAACCACAAGCACAGTGTGGCCGGAACACTGGTTAAAAGGAAAAACACAGTATCAGAAACAATTGAAGCAGGCAGGATCCAAGTTTAAGCAGGGCCTTGTAGGCTATGGTTAAGACTTTTTTTTTTTTTTTTTGTATTTTATCCTAGCAGCAGTGGGAAGCCAGAGGCCTTTTTAGGGCTAGAAGTGATCAAATGCAACGTATGTTTTTAAATGATTTATGACTGCAGTGTAAATAATTTTAGAGAAGCAATATTGAAAAAGAGGTAACTTTTTAGTCCAGCTTACAAGTAAGGATCCCTTAGCCCAGGGTAGTAGTAGGAAAGATATCGAATAGAATCTACATTTTTGACAAATTCCTCTTACAAGCAAACAAATGAGACTATGTTGCTCGATTTAACTAATAATCTGTTTCAGGATGTTCCACGGTCATTACTGGCCGCATCCTGTGACCATCTGGAGGCCAGAATGACCAGCCAAGCCCTGTGTCTTCATGCACACACACACAAAAAAAAATTTACAAAATTCATTGGCATGTTCCTCAAAGTTTGCTGTGTTTTTTGAACTTTACTGACCTTGGGGAAATGGTTTGCCCATAGACAAATTTTCAGCCAATTATGTTTGGCTTCTTCTTAAAAATCACATGGATTCTTGTATTAAAAATACTGTTTTGTACATATCTATTTCCTTTGTTAGCTCCAGATTCTACATTTCTTTCACAGAGCCAGCAAAAAATAAAAGGAGATAGTGAGGAAAATGGACTATAGAAACTGAGCTATCCAGCCTAGCTCTTAGTTCAAAGCTAAAACCTACTTGCTATCACACTTTATTATAAAATCAGTTACATTTATTCCATTGATATTTATTGAAAATTGATTATGACTTCAAATCCATACATAATGTTATGGATACCAAAACTATTGCTCTCCAAGAGACTTATCAGACTATCATATGCACAGACACAAAGTTCAATTTTTTAAATATCATAATAAAAAGAGAGCATATAGAATTACTCACCACCAGCTTTATATCATCAAAGCTAAGTGAAAAAAGGACTTTTCAAAAATAGATTTTAATATTACTTATATATCTGGGTAATCTCAATTTGTCTGTGTTGGTTTTCTTCCCACTAGGCAATCCATGCCTCTTAAATAGTTATCAATTTTCTTGCAACCCATGTCTACAATGTAACTATGAGAAATTCCTTATGTTTCCATTATAAAGAACTGTAAGAATAACTAGAGATGAAAATTGTTGAAAATGAAAGTGTTATGTAAATTTCCCTGAGACCACCATTAAATATTTTCAGAGACTCAGTAAGAATGAGAATATCCGGGCCCTCCCTGGTGGCTCAGGGGGTTAAAACACTGCACTAAGAAGCTTAAGCCAGAGTTCGATCCCTGCCTACCCCAGAGGAGATCCACATGGCGCGGCAGACCTCTCCTGACCCACCCGCTGCTCCCCTCAGCAGTGTACTTTGTCCATCTGCCTGTTCTGTACCCCACTCTGTCTCTGGTGAATCCTCTCACCCTCCGCATCTCTGGCCTGTGCCCCAGTTCTGTATGAATAAATAAATAAATCTTTAAAAAAAAAAAAAAGATTTATTTATTTATTCATACAGAACTGGGGCACAGGCCAGAGATGCGGAGGGTGAGAGGATTCACCAGAGACAGAGCAGGAAGCCAGAACAGGCTGATCAATGAAGTACACTGCTGAGGGGAGCAGCGGGCGGGTCAGGAGAGGTCTGCCACGCCATGTGGTCACCTCCTGGGCAGGCAGGGATCGAACTCATGCGGAAGTGGCTTTAGTTTCTCAGTGCAGTGCTTTAACCCGCTGCGCCACCAGGGAGGGCCAATAAATAAATCTTAAAAAAAAAAAGAATGAGAATCCAAAAGAAGGAAGAAACCCACTCTATTTCACTTCAGCGTCCTATCCCTAGAACTTTTAGGTGTGACTTAGTTTTTTAAATTTAAGTTTGTAACCTCATCAGTTTACTCATTTGTATGAAAATTTATCATTTCTTCATAGCTAAAATATTTTCAAGATACTGAAAGCAATGACTTCAATTATTATATAATTATTTCTTTAACAATTAGTAAGTATTTCTTAATTATACTAATTTGAGACATGCTATCTGAAACACACCTTCAGTGCTTGCAACACCTAGTAAGTGAGATACAAAATAATGACTTTTTAATGCCAGGTTTGTCTGTGCCTGTGCCTCTTCCTGTTTCTGATTTTAATGTTTTCTATGAAATCTCAAAATATATTCCTCAAAGTTTTCAGTCATAGGGATTTCACAACCAAATTTTGTATTCATTCATTTACTCAGAAAAAATATTAATTATGTCTCATATATGACAGTTGATGAAAGGACACAGCAGTGGAGGCAAAGTAATAGAACAGTAGCAAAAGTCCTTGCCTGTACAAGCCTGACTATCTTAATGGGAGGAAACAGATAATACTAAAACAGTCAGTGGACTATACAGTATGACATAGGGTGATAAGTGCATGGAGGAAAACTCCAAGGAAGGGGTTAAAGAATAAAATACTTTATTTTGATTATTAATAAAATTTTATTTTAATTATTAGTAAAATGGGACGTATAAGAATAAGCTCATTTGTAACTGAATAGTATGGTCAGTGGCTTCACATGCTTGAAAATACATCTCTTATTACTTTTAAATATCTTTATTAACTAGGTTGCCCTATGACATGAAAATAACTCATTCTACATTCTGAATATAGTCAATCAAATTCTGTTTTGAAGATGAGTCATCATCACCATAAGAATGAGTTTTTTCTTTATCCAGTGGAATTCAACTAGGCTTACATATATAACACTTAGAACTTTGCTTTCACTGCTTTAAAGTAAATACTGGCTTGCATTGATTCTAGGAAGTAGAATGTAAGAAAGTGGTCCTTGCCTCTGTGTAAGCATTTACTTTCCAGAGTATACCAACTTATATACTACATTTTGGAAGTTTTTTGGACCTTGCATCAGGTTTTGCTACAGCTCTACGTGAAACTATTGTTTCAAGTTAGAATAACCTGCAGTAGACCAGACCAATGTACTTGATTAGGTATTCCTTCAATAACATGACAGATCCATTTTATAACTTACTAGGTTCCTCAGAGCTTCCATTACTTAAAATTCCTCACAAGCTTCTTCCAAATTTTCCTTATCTAATTGATTTCACAAAAGATGAAACTACTCTTCAAATACATGAACCCCTTCCACACATACACACATGAAATTTTAAATTGTTTTCCAAATCGAAATCAGCTTAGTCACTCTAAACTCCATTTCCAAATTATATTCATGCTTCCTTATCTTTCTTCTTCTCATAAGTCATTGTATGCTAGTAAATGTCTAACGGGTAGCTTGCCAAGGTAAGAAGATCTGATTTATAATGTTTTTCCATTTCTGTGGTATAACTGCTCGTTTCCAGCTATCGACATAACATTACTGCAAAGGGAGTTTGAAAGACCTGTTCATAGTTTGCACCAGTCATAGCATAACACTAACATATGTCATTGCATCCCACTGGAAGACACACAGAATTTGACTCTTGAAAAACTTTTGTTTAATGGTCAGACCGTTTTTAAAGTTGTTATCAAGAAGATTAAATGTAAAATTTTTGAATCTTAAAAAAAAAGGTCTATGAATCTGGAATCTAGTTTATAACAAGACAACTACAAAGGTATAGACTTCATAGTATCAATATAATTAATATTAATATTTTATACATCAAAAGAAAGAAAACCTATTTGAATTACAGTTCAATACAAATTCAAATGTCTGATATTTAGGTCTGATCAAATATAATATTAACTGATAAATAATATTATTTTTCACTGAGAGGTAAAGAACTGATCAAATTTTGTTCTTGGCATCCCTGCACAGAAATACTAGCCAGTTCACTAACAACTGGCCAGCACATGATGAACATGAAAAGTATTTAAACATAACAGTATTTAATTATAATGACATTGGGTTATTTTTATTGTTGAAGTAGGAAAGTATGTTTGTCTGGAAGATAACTCAAAATGAGCTATTTTGAAATTTCATACAATATCCCCAATAACCAGTGTTTTAACAATCTGACAAAATAAAATTTAGAAATAGCAACATTTTAAACTTCCAAAATAGTATGCAATATGTTAAGTTCCATTTCATGCTTGCAAATTACACATGAACCCATACGAACAAATAACTTTCTGTCATTCTACATTATGTGTCATGTCCACTTGCTGTCCCTGTATCATGCTGGAAGAGAGTCGACAGTTGCCAGTGACCTTTAATCAGCATATATGGTACCATGAAGACACAAGCAATACATATATACAGAATGTTGCATGCACCGTGCTGACATAAAATAAAAGCTTTTCAGAAAATATTCATTAATCGAGGTTCCACTTATTAGACAAGTACGAGATTTCTTTTTTACATATTGGATTTTAAAAGAACAAGTTTATTAGGAAAAGGAGAAAGAAAAAGTGAGGTGCCTGCATAGTCACAGGCAGCAGAAGAGCTGCCACTGCTGCTTTGCCAAGGGGAAAATTTTGTGAAAAGAAATAGCATAGTCATGAGTAGGCAGGAGAGCTGGAGAAATGTCTTCATTTTAACTTTTTTTTTTTAAGACTTATTTTATTCATGCATACAGAACTGGGGTACAGGCCAGAGTTGCAGGGGCAGTGAGAGGCTTCACCAGAGACAGAGTAGGGAGCAGAACAGGCAGATCAACAAAGTACACTGCTGAGGGAAGCAGTGGGTGCGTCAGGAGATGTGGCAGGTCAGCAGCTGTGCCATGTGGGTCACCTCTGGAGCTGGAGATCAAACACACACTGAGTGGCTGGCTTGCAGTGCTGTGTCCTAACCCATTGCACCATCAGGGAGGGCCTTCATTTTAACTTTCATTTCAACATAGTATCTAGACGACTTCTGCAAGAGAAGAGTAGAAGGATTCCAAATTAGAAAATAAAAACTATCAATATTTGCAGATGACAGGATAACATGCATAGAAAACCCTAAAAAACCCACTAAAGTTATTTGGAAATAATCAGTTCAGTAAAGTAGCATGCTACAAACTCAATATACAAAAAAAAATCTGTTGTGTTCCTATATGCAAACCAATTAAAGGAGAAAATATTAAGAAATCAATGACATTTACAAAACTGTATTAAACTGTATTAAATATTTAGGAATAAACTTAACAAAGCACTACAAGACCAGTACAATGAAAACTATAAGACACTTTTAAAGGAAAGACAGAAAGGGAAAGGTATTCTTTGCTCATAGTTTGGAAGAATTAACATTGCTAAAATGGGCATCTTGCCAAAACAGTATATATAGTCATTGCAATCCGTATTGAAATTTCAATGGAATTCTTCAAAGCAGTAGAGCAAATATTACTGAATTTTATGGGGAACTGAAAAATACAGCAAATGGTGAAAGTAATCTGACAAAAAAGATTGGATGTATCACACTTCCAGACTTCAAACTATACTTCAATTCTATTGTAGTCAAAAGAATATGGTATTAGAATTAAAATAGAACACCACCAAGGGAGTAGGATTGAGAGCTCAGAAGTAAACCCACACTTGCATGGACACTTAATTAACCTATGAGAAAAGAGCCAAATGTATACAGTGTGGTCAGGAAATTCTCTTCAACAAATGGTGTTGGGAAAACTGGAGAGACATAATCAAAAGAATGAAGCTAGATTACTGTGTCATAGTATACTCCAGACTTAACTCAGAATGTATTATTAAAGACAAGGATATAAGACCTAAAACCATAAAATACACAGAAGAAAACAGGCAAAACACTTCAGGAAATGGATCAAATTTAAAAGCTTCAGCACAGCAAAACAAATTACCATTAAAATGAAAAGATATTCTACCAAATGAAAATATTTGTACATCATACATCCCACAGGGTCTAATATTCAAGATCAACAAGGAATTCACAGAACTCAACAAAAAGTAAATAGCCAAATTAAAATAATAATAATAATAATAATAGGCAGGGAGATGGAGAAAGATAAATACCAATGATTTCACTTATATGTGGAATATATAGAAACCATATACCGGGTCCAAGACAAACTTTAAAACAAGCTCTGGAAAGCTGAGCTTATATGTGAGGCATCAAGAAGGGGTGTGTGGGGAAGAGAAGGAGGAGTGAACCAGTTGGGGAGGGACTATGGGTGCTTTGGTTGTGGGAGCTATGGTAACACACCCTAGAGGAAAAATCTTATAGTCAAAAAAGTTACAAGGGTGTGACTTCTTGAAGGATGATGGTACTTCACTCTAAAAATAAATACTAATAACAAAAAGGTTTAACCTTCCCCTATTTGGGAAACATGATTAAACAAAGACTAATAACTTGACAGACTTATTGATGTCTTTTAAATGTTAATGAAGTGCTGGTTTAATTCCCCCGAAGAATGTTGTATCAAGTATTCACAATTTAAGAACAAAATCTTTTCCCCAAACATTTCTTAATTTTTTCAAATCTGTCTTTTGTTCTCTTTTTCTTCTAGTTCTGCTGATCTCTATCCAGGAGTGCTTATGAATGTGTAATTACGAGGAATAATAAATATCAACCAAATCAATTTACCTTGAATAATTCTGCCAGCAGTCTTAAACAACAAATGAGAAAAGGATCAAAGACACTAGCAGAAGAAGTAGCTTTACTTAGGGTGGTAATAATCCTAAACGGAATTAGACTTATCCTCTTCTAAACTTCATGTACAGTTCTCCTTATGGGTAGACAGAAAATTCAGAATAGAAGAAATCAAGGAGCTATTAGGGTGGGGAAAGAGGCTAGTAGGAGGAATTTGGTTGGCCACCAAGAAAACAGTTTTTGGGGACCCCTCACAACTCCTGATATGAACAGTCCAGGTCCCCACCCTGAACAAGTATGTAAGTGAACTAAGAGCCCAGGAAGCAATGCTGGCCTTGCTCGCTACCCTGGACGAGAGTGGCACCTCTCTGGCAGCTCAGAGAGCCAGGGTTAGGATGCAGTGCTAGCGGAGAGCCCGTCTTCTCCCCAGGGAAAAAAAAAAAAAGGAGCAGAGGAGCTTAACAGACACTTCTACAGAAAAGAAAAGATACACATATTGCCAACTAGCACATGAAAAAATGTTTCCTATCACATAATATCAGGGAAATGCCAATCAAGACCACAATGAGATGCTACTTCACGTTCATAAAAGTGATCCATATCGAAACACCCCAGAAACAACAGGTATAGTCTAGAGTTTGAAGGAAAAGGAACTCTATACACTGAATGGGAATGTAGACAGGTCCAGTTTCTAAGGAAAACACTATGGAGTTTTCTCAAAATATTAAGAATGCATATACCATATGATCAAGAAATTCTACAGTTCAGTTTGGGGAAATAGATATCTTACAGTATTGTGCCTTTCCATTAAGTAAACATGGACTGCCTCCCCATTCATTTAGGCCTTTTAAAAGTTTGCTCAGTAATATTTTTTAAATTTGTATCTGAAGGTCTTCCATAATTTGTTTGTTTCTAGGCATTTCTGTTTTTATGCTATTGTAAATTATATGTTATTTTTTTCTTATTGTGACTAGTGTGTAAAAACAACTGATGCTTGATCTGGGTTATTTTACATAGTTCTTTTCAGAATAAGAAAGTTCCCATTTATTCCTAATTTACTAAGATTTACACTTAAATTATACATGTGAGTATCAGAACTATTAAATGGCATTGCTGAATCTTTTGAGATAGTTTTTTCTCTTTTATTTTGCAAATAGTTAAATTTCATTGGTTGATTTCTTTCAAAAGTAAAGTCAACTTGTTTTCCTTTAGTACTCCTACAAAAATGTAACATGTATATGCTTACAAGTTATTGATGTTCAATAACAATAATTTTAATTATATACATGTGTGTTAAGACCTAGAAAAGATCTGAGGTTGTATTGTATTTGCTACTTAAGTTAGGCAATCACAATTTCACAATTTCATATGAAAGAATGCAGCAATTCCTTACAGATAAAAGGTATTGTTACACACCGCACAGACAGAGCATGTTTATGTCAATCCCCCTTGCCTCCTGCCTAATGGGGTGGCTGGGAGTGGGCCAGGTAGATAGGGTACATGTAGATAGGGTACATTTCTCATAGCTGAGAAATACGCAACAACAAACCTGCCTGATCTTTATCCAAGAGGGAGACATCTTTATCTCACTGGATAATAAACAAAGCTAATCTGCTCTGGAAGGAGACACTCTATATATCCCAAGGCTACTTGCTAGATAAACATTCATTCTAGTCTGAAATAAAATTTTTAGTGCTCCTGCTCACAAAGCATTCAGAAAGTTTAGCAACCCATGGAGAACTGTCTCCTATAATCCACAAGACACTATTTTATTTCCACAAGGTACTATTTTATTTCATCTATATTTAATTTGATAGAGTGACATATTTGCCTTTTCATTGTTCTTGGTTTCTTGAATATTTGAGCTTCCATCAGGAATTATTATTTCTTCTGGATAAAGAAAATCTTAAAAGTCTTTTAGAGAGCAATCACTTTTTTTTTTTTTAATGAATGCTTTTACAGCATCTTCATTCTTGAAAGACATTTTACAGGGCAATAAATTATAAGTTATTTTCTTTCAGTATTTTGGAGATGTCATTCTATAATTTCCTCACTTTCCTCATCTAATTGTTGCTTCACTGGCTGCTTTTAAGACTTGCTTGGCAATGGTGGTGATGATGAAGAAGAAGATATCAGTTACTGATGAGCTTGTATATCAATTTTCTTTTATCAGCTTTTTATCCTTAGTAATTAAATCTGGGCTTATTGTTCTTTATCAACTTTGGAAAATCTTAGTGACTATTCCTTCAAATATTGTTTATGCCCCATTCTGCTCTTTCTGTGTCTCATCTTTTACGTGGATCTCACATTTTCCACTGTGATCATAACATTCCTCTCCCTTTTTTGTCTAGCATCTATTCTGATTCCTGATTTACCCTTCAAATTTTCTCCCATCCTCTCATTTAGAGTATACAGTCTCTCTTAAGTTGTGTTTAGGTTACAGTTATGTCCATCCATTGAATTCTTAATTTTCCAAACATGGCTTTTCCATTTTGTCCTTTAAAAATCATCCGTAGCTTTTTTAGTAGTTTTTGATTCTCAGCTGTGAGTCTCAACATTGTCTTTTATATTTGTGAATGTGGAAAGCATAATTTTTAAAATCTGTGTTAAAGTGTTTGCATGTCTGCCCATTTTCTGGAGTTCTTGAGAGACTATTTTAATTGACTTTTCATGAAATTTTGTCTTCTCAGGGACCTGGATATTTTCAACTGTGCACAAGATGTTGCGTTTTAAAAATTATCTTTAGATATAATTTGAGACCAAAGATAATATAGCTTTCTCCATATAAAGTTTGTTCTAGGGGGCTCTGGCAATCTGGAAAAATAATGTACGTGACAAAAATATTTTGTAGTTGCTCTACCATCCTTAAGACAAGTTTGCTTTCACTGTACCCTTTGTTCCTAACCACCACTTTATAGTCCCAGTGCTATATGTAAAGAACTTTCTAAAGCCCCACTTGAAAAGTACTGGACTTCACCTTCTGTACCTCCAGTTTCAATAAACTATCAGAAGTTTGGAATAACTGTTCACATTCCAGATGCTTTTTCTGGAAATTTTCATATCTTCTAGGAGAAAAGCAGCTTCCAACATGAACAACAGTTTTCTGGGTTTCCATTCTAAAGTTTGGAGTAATTTCCCACTATTTCTCTAGTTTTTGGGTATCTTTAGAATTTCTCCTTGGCTTTACTGTATAAACTAGTAGTATATTTTGTCTGAATTACTGTTCTGTCCTTACTAAAAAAAGAAAATCCCTATTATTAATCCTTATTTATTTTAAAGATTTATTTTTATTTATGCATACAAGAACTGGGGTGTAGGCCAGAGGTGGGGGTGGAGGTAGGTGAGAGGATTCACCAGACAAGAATGGGGAGCATGACGGGTGGATTTACTGAAATACATTGCTGAGGGGAGAGCGGAACAGTAGGTGAGACAGGAGAGGTCTGCTGTGTCATGTGGGTTAGCTCCTTAGATGGGAATTGAACTCATGCTACAGTGGCTAATGATAGCTTGATAATGCTGAGACTTTAACCCCTGTGCTACCACGGATGCCCATTATTACTAATCTTTAAGAAGAACAATCTCTAGATAGCAAATTCTGGTGTGTAGTCATCACTGAAAACTATGGTTTGGTGATGTTTCAATAACATTACTTTCTCACTATTTAGGCCACATAACAGCAGCAAAGCTGGTATGATTGCTTCTCAGTATCCTAGTCAAAGCACCAGCAGTTGGGCCCAGACAGCAGCAGTAGAATTTGTTGGGCCTGACAGAATTGGAATGGGAGGTGTAAAAGCATATTGGGGAGCAGAATAGGGAGAGTGATTGGATTACTTTTAGGGCATAAGTTAAAATTCAGGGACTGACATTTTCACACCTACAAATATGTGCTACTCTGCTAAGTATAGGGCAAAAAGAAGAAAAATAAAAAACAGAAGTACATGTTTCCTCTAATTATTTTAAGTCCTCACAGATAAAAGTTTCTCTGTAGTAGCTAAGTCTACCATTATGTCTTCAATGATGACAGTGTTGTTTCCTACCACTGGGACATTTAAAAAGAGGCTAACATTAGAGTTTGGATTTCTTCATTCAATGGAAAAAATCCATGCTTAGCCCCATGTAATCTCAAGACTGTGCCGTAGAGGAATGCAATTGAAAATCAACTAGAAAAGGGACCAATATGCTTTACTTTTTTAATTCTTTCTGACGTAACATTAGACTCACAAATAACCAAATTTCCAGAAATTTCCATTTTAGAGACTGTCCATCAGGAAAGTTGAGGAGCTAAATGTGAGCATGTCTGTACTCCAAAGCTTTAAAAATAATAGCTTTAAAAACGTTCCAAATGTCGAACAGGGAAGTGAATGTTCATCAGCATGTAGCTATGGGTAAATGAGGAAGGCCAGGCCAGGCCAGGAACAATGACACAGTTGCCTGTGTGTGTTTATGTCATGTCACAGGTTTCTTTTCCCTCCAGTCAGTTCCATCTTTCCCTCATGCTTAATAAAGATTACTACATTTCTGTATTGACATAATATATAAAGTCATATTTAATGTATAAATTTCATGGATTAAATATATAAAATTGATGTTTTCTCTTTTTGAGAGAATTCTTCTTAAGAGTAAAGACCTTTTCTTCCTCTTCCCTATGACTCAGTAATCTGATTCACATAGTATAGAATGTGAGAGAGAAATATGGTGCCGACCTATGTGTTGCTTCGTTTTCTCAACTGTTAGGCTGACTAGATAATTTTATCATTTAGCATAGACAGCTGTGTTAAGCTAGAGTTATGACTGAGCTACAACACTTACTGAGCATCTTTCTCATGTCTGAGGCTATCCTAACTGCTAGAGATTGCATGCTACCAGACATAGTCATTACTTCATAAATGCTCACACAGTATTTCTGAGTTGATCTGTGTTTCAGGGAATAAGCAGGTATGATGAACACTATTGACCTGTGAACAACACACACAAAGATAGAAAAAGACTTCTTAGAACAAGAGCATGAACTGGGTTTATAAGGTCATCAGAAGGACAAACAATAACAAGGAATTCCAAGTGTAGGGATCAAGAATAAACAAGATTAAAATGAGAGATGTGAACCAAGAAAAGAAAACTTCACATTTTACTCATTTGGAAAATGTCTGCCTTTGCCTTTCCAGCATCATTTTGAGAGGTTGGAGCCATCAGAATAATGGTTGTTGGTCCACTACGAAAACTATAGAAAAAAGAAATGCCCAAGAAGTCTCTACACAGACTTGTTTTTGAGTAGTAGGAAGAAGCAACATGGAATTATGGCCTTATTATGCCCGCATGTCTATAGGGGTATTTTTAATACAAAAGATTCAAATAGCTTTTGTCCTTTTATCTTCACAAACACAGACAGTTCTGGCTAAATTAGCCTGAGATCAAGAGAAATTATAGAAATTATAAAAAGTATTTCTCCTTTGTCAACTCAGTTTGTTAAACCAACCTCCTTTAGTAAACTAAAAATGTTAGCAATTAACTAGATATCTTCTTCCCTTTGTTAAGAAAAATAATTATATATTTTTTCTCAGTATGTGACTTCTATAAACCTAACCCCAAAACTGAGGTCTATCTCACTAAATTTTGTAATTGCTTCACCTCTCTGGGTCCTCAGTTTAACTCTGAATAGCCTCTTTAATTTCTCTTTTACTAAATTTTAAATTCACTTCGCATTGGTGATTATTTCATTTGACAGAGATAATACTGTACCCTAAGGGATTAGATTAATAGGTGTATAAAATATAGAGGACATAGTGGGAGGGGGGAGTGGTATCAGAATTTTAATGCTTAACTAAATCTGTGGACATCTCCCAGAAATGTCAATCTAGAAATCCCATCTTACTTCTTCAAAGAATTACCATGCTGGTTCCCAAAATAACTCACAGCATGTCGTCAGTATAAATAAAACTGCCTCAAAGGGGTGTTACTTGGGAATCTGGGCACCAACATTCTTGGCTTGAATCATTTTCATGTATTATAAGCTCATGTGTATTATATGTGCAGCTCAACATTTCTCTAATGGTCTCTCTTGGTCTCCAGGTCTCTCCAGTTCATATAAATAGATCACATATCTTTTGTTCCAGAGAATACTCTTGAGCAAACTGCATAGGTTTCTCTTATCACTGAATTTACCTCCAAAAATCCTTAAAATGCTCTTTAGGTTATTTAAAAAAATCTTTAAAGTACAGTTTGGCTCTGATAAGCTATCAGATCAAATTCCAGAGTCCAAAAGCAGTGGAAACCCTTTATAAAAATGTCTAAGTATACTGGCTCTGATATCAACAAGGCCCTGTGGGCAAGGGTGTATACAGTGGATCTACTCTTTGAAGGGGTTCTAGAACTTACGATTTAATGACTTTGATTAAGATATAAAAGACAAACTTGAGGACCATGCAGGATAGTAATTCTTATTTCAGACCTAGCCCAAAAAAGTTTCCTCTCAATAGAAATACTAATCAAAAGGAAAATAGTAGGCCCTCCCTGGTGGCACAGTGAGTTGGAGCACAGCACTGGGAAGCTTA
>NW_004567108.1:26059471-26168414 GCF_000260355.1 Condylura cristata | reverse complement strand
CCCGCAGTCTGAATTTAGGGTCATAATATATGCTCTCTATTTTACTCAAAGCATATAACCTGAAACTTTATATTAAGGTGGTGATACAAGGCTGGTAGTGTTCCCAGGTAGCACTGATAGAAGAAAATGTAGGTGGTTTAGATACTTATCTCAAATGTGCTCATAGATAAATTTCCAGGAAACAGGAATACAGAATAAAAAATTAAAATATGTAAGTAAAGGAGCCACTGTGAGCAGGTGAGACAAGAAGATAAAGTGGCATCCCTTCAACAGAATCAAACCTGCAAAGAGTGTAAATACTGAAATTGTAGGTTACAACATATATGATACTGTCCACGTTTAGTTTGTTAAAGAACTAAATAGAATTCTATATATAAAATAGATATTAACTGAAATTAGAAATTCTGCTTACAGTTTAAAAACAGTTTATAGACATAGCTGAAGGGTGAATTGGTAGATTAGATGATATATCTAGAAAAAAGTACCCCAAATTTTGCATAGTGATAGAACAATAGAATTAATTAAAATGTAGCTGAGAATATGTTAGAAGTGTTAAAAGACAGCTTTCTTTACATTCAGGAAAACCGGAAACCTAAAGCAAGATAAATGAAATTCACACCTAACATAATGGCATTTAAACTGCAGAATACCAAGAACAAAAATAAAGATTTATCTACAAGAATAGAAAAAATGAAAACTTTGAATAAGAATAGGAGAACTAGGGCCCTCCCTGGTGGCACAGTGGGTTACATCACAGCACTAAGAAGCTAAAGCCACTTCAGCATGAGTGCGATCCCCACCTGTCCTGGAGGTGACCACATGGTGCAGCAGACCTCTCCTGGCCCACCAGCTGCTCCCTTCAGCAGTGTACTTCGTCAATTGGCCTGTTCTGCTCCCCGCTCTGTCTCTGGTGAATCCTCTCACTGCCCCTCGCACCTCTGGCCTATACCCCTGCATAAATAAATAAATCTTTTTTTAAAAAAATAGGACAACTAGCTGAATTTAAGAGAACTCAAAGAAGGTTTTGAATCTAAAAGACAGTAAAAGTATGAAAAGCAACACAGTATATACTTCAGAACCCACAAATAGCTCCATGATACTTTTGGAAGTGGGAGTAAAGTGGGACCTAAAAAGAGAGGGTTGACTCACTGTTAGAGAAGTAGTTAGATACCCAGATCCTTACAATTCCACACACTCCAGGAATTGGCATTTTCCTACTCCAGCAAAACACTGGAGATGACATTACAGATGTTTCCTGACTGGAGAATGCAAAGCTCAGTTGAAGGTGGTGTCAACTACCAGATGGAAAACAGAGGAGTTCAGTGAAAGGTATGCATATTGACTACTGAGATGGACTGTTCTTTCACCAGCCTCCTGACTCTGGAACATCAGTGACTAGGTTTTGTGGGCAAGGGAGGGGAATGGAAGAATCTCCTCTGGGGAATCTTCCAGCTCTCATAAAAATACCCATAGACACTGATGTAGGTGTTCCCCAATAACATAGTTTACCCAAAACAAGTTATAATAAGCTCATGGTCAGTAAACCCTACATGTGGGCATGGAACGCCAGTTTTTCAGAACCCCGTTTTTAAATGAGAACTAGCAGCCATGGAAGACTCTGAGACATTGAGGAATATGAAGAATATACACTAAAACAAAGACACAGGACAAAAACTTTTTCAAGAAACAGAGACCATAGAAAAAGGGAAAAATGAAGTTATATGTGTTTATAACAGATATACATAATCAGAGATAAATAATGTAGTACATCCACAAAGAATAAAATCCCTTATTAAAAGGGCATAGGAGAGGGGGTAAAGGAGCCACTGGAAATAATAACTATAATAGGGAGAAATTGGAAGAGCTTAGAAATAAAATTATGGAAACCTCCCAGGTAGTCAAGCAAAGAGGGGAAAATAATTTAAAATGAGAGAGAAAACAAAGTTAGAATACTAGCCATCATATTCAAAACTCAATAGTAGTGACATAGAAAATATTCTGGAAAAAAACAAATCATCAAAGTGTAATATTTCATAAAGCAGAAGTCCATGAATTTCCAGATTGAAAGGTTTCACAGCTTCCTCAATACTGGAATGAAAACCCACACCAAGATTCGTCATGGTGAAATTTCAAAACTCTGGGGAACAATGAACTTCCATAAAGAGTGAAAAGTTGGTTACACACAAAGGATAGTGAATCATACAGGCATCAGGTGTCTGAAGAGCAATACTGGCGGCCAGAACATAAGACAGCAGTGCCTTCAAATTTCTGAGGTGAAATAATTACCAATCCAGAATTTTAAGCTCAGTCAAGTTTCAATCATTAAAGTGGAAAACATAGATGACTCCTAAAATAGAAACAATGTCTTGATTTTTAAATACTGGGACAGGGAGAGATTTTGTAGTATTTTAATTTTTTTTTTTTTTGATGTACCATTACTTTACAATGCTGCATCCATTTTAGAAGTACAACTTCATCGCTTGACATGTATTTATATCTATTTTCTCCAGAGTCTAAGAATGACTGTTAGTTCATTTGCTTTATTGATGTGTAGTTTACATATGAATGAAATAATTTGATATTTGTCTTTCACTTCCTGACTAATTTTGTTACCCATGAAATCTCTTCAAATTCCATTTTTGTTGATACAAAAGGCAAGACTTTTTAAAAAAGATTTTATTTATGCTTATAGAACTGGGGTGCAGGCCAGAAGTACAGGGACAGTGAGAGGATTCACTAGAGACAGAGTAGGGAGCAGAACAGGCAAATCTACGAAGTATACTGCTGAGGGGAGCAGCAGGCAGGTCAGGAGAGGTCTGCCACGCCATGTGGATCACCGCAGGGACTGGAGTCACCTCTCACTGAAGCAGCTGCTGCTAGCTTGCAGTGCTGCACTTTAACCTGCTGCGCCACTAAGGAGGGCCCAAAAGGCAAGATTTTATCTGTTTAAATAGCTGAGTAATATTCCATCGAAAAATATATATCATGCTTTTTTTATAGAGTGGGCATTTAGGTTCTGTTCATATCTCGGCTATTGTGAAAATAAAGGTGCATGTAATTTTTCTGAATTAGTGTTTTTATATTCTGTGGATAAATACTTAGACATGCAATCACTGGATCATGTAGTATTCCTACTTTTAATTTTTAAAGAAATCTCATTCTGGTTTTCCATAGAAGTTGTACAAGTTTACAATCCCACCAACTTTCTTCGCCACACACTTGCCAACAGATTTCTTGTCATAGGCTATTGTGAAAGATATGAGATGATATCTCTCTATGGTACTAAAGTAATACTTTATTCTTTATGTTTTCTGGACAGCATATGAGTTTTCATTTTATTATTCTATAAGCCATTCAGGTAAGTTCTATATACCACTTGAACTGTCTGATCTAAAATATAATTTAAAGAATCATAAAAAAAAAAGAAAAAACAAAAAAAATGTAGCAAGTATGGCAAAATGTTAGAGCTTGTTGGATGGATGATGGGTACATGTATATTATTCTCTCTACTTGTTATGTACCTAGTATATATATATTATGATAAAATATTTTTAGTGTTCTAAAAAATAAAGATTGGGGAAGGAAGTGGTGTAGAAAAAGAAAAAGACAGTGACCACACTCTAAAGAATATTCATTTTCTTCAGAATTGTAAAATGATTGTTCTTTATGGTAGGCTTTGATCTATACCAACTTATCTTTATCACTTTTTATTGACATTATAAAACATTATATAAGCTTCAGGTGTGTATCATTAAAAATTAGTGCGTATATAGTGTATATTAAGTTCACCACTGAAAGTCCAAATCTAACCATCATAGAATTGACCCCTTTTCCTAATTGTTTTTATCATTTTTATAGATCCTAGGCAGTTGGGCTAAGCAAGGTGTCTAGTCCTCTTACAAATAGCCACACTTTACCTTTTCAGTCATATTATACGCCTCTTTGTCATTCAAAATGCATGTTGTTGTCTTTTTTCTCAAATATTCTATGCAAAAAAATAGGCAGGTTGTCACACCCCCTTAATGCCACCACTATGTTCTTGCCACTTGTTACCTTGTGCAGTGTTTCGATTCACAGTAGTTGGAAGTTTCTGTATTAATAGAAGATTTTTAGTGTGTTCTCCAATTAGAAGGTAGCTTAAACTCAAAAAAAAGTTTTAGAATGGCACAATTCCAGAAAAGACAAGAACTCATTTAATCCATTCCTCTTATTTAATCAGAATTATATTCTAATTATTCCAGATTTAGCACTGAAGTTCACTAATATTGATCTCTATTAGTGATGTCTCTTGGTTGAGAAAATAATAAATTGGAAATAATAATCATGTCTGACTTGCTGGGGTTTTGTGAGTGTTAACATTAGCTGTTATTATTATCATTATTTGCAAATGGCAGAGTTGTAATGTCATAAACTGCAAAGAGCTAAAGTAGTCTAAATCCTATCTTTCCATTAAAGGGTTACCTCAAATACAAGTTGGTCACAAATCTCATCAAAAATAATATTAAAACCAGCAATCAAAAGATTAGTTAGACAGCATAAAACATGCTTATGATAGTAAAAGATATGAAAACTTATTTAATTTATATAATTCTCTGCCATTTGTACAAAAGTACAAACTTCTGGAATTAATTCTAAAATCATAATGCCATTATCCCCTGGCCCATTCTATTCTTGAAAAGTTGCATTATAGTGTTGACTCAACCAAAAGACACCCTCAATGCATGAAGGACAGATAAAACTGATTCTATACTAGTTTAAGTGACATTTTCAGAGAGTGAGAGAAAAAATAATACAACTTCTTGGGCAAGAGATTGGCTGGATTACTGAAGTTGTTGAGACAATATTCTTTTTTGTGCTGAGGTTTCTGAATTTCTAGCATGTAGGTTTGTAATTGCTTAGAGCTTGCTTATGGGAAAATGCCTGCCTGTAAAGAAAGGTGACTCAGAAGACAACAGGCAGATCAAAGTAAAGCTGGGTATGGGTAGTGGTAAACACACACACACACACACAATTCACATCTACTGTGGTAAAAAGTCAAAAGTGCGTGAAGTTGCAAAATCAAAGAACAGCGATATGTGTATGTTATCTAGAATATGGCCAAATGTTACCCTCCCTCTCACGCATTTCCCTACCCAGGGGAAAAGAAAATGAAAGATGTAGAAATCTTTGTTCTGGGTATTTGGAGGTCCCTTTTAATGTGGAAATTCATATCTTTCAGTCTGCAAAATATTCTTGATTTGTTTATTTTCTTCAAGGCATTTTATCTTCCTTTCTAAAATTCCTGTTATTTTGCTATTGAAACTTCTGGAATAGTCTTTGAAGCCTCTGACTTTTATTAGATATTTTCTTTCTTATTCTTTTATTGCCTTTTTGTTCTATTTCCCAGAGAGATTATATCAAGTTATACATTTTTAATCCTTTTATAAATTAAAAAAAAATTTCTACTGTCATAATTTGAATTTTTCTTCTTTTTCCTTTCTCTTCTTTTTTTCCCCCGTCATAATTTGAATTTTTCTTCTTTTTCCTTTCTCTTCTTTTTTTCCCCCCATTCTCTTGAAATAGAGAGGGAGGGAAGGAAGAGAAAAGGGAGGGAAGAAAAGAGAGAGAAAAGGAGAAAAAAATCACCCTGTTCTAATTATTTAGTCTCTGTGGGATTTAAAAGATAGTATTTCTGTTTTCCTCTCTTATCTATATCCCTCTCCTTAATATTGACTTCTTCCATTTCCATCTCTTTCATAAGAGGATCCCTTCAGATGGTGGGGGAGGGATGGAGAGAGGTTAGAGGAGGGAAGGAGGCGGGTAGATGGAAGAGAGGTGGAGTGTAGCTTGGAAATAGGAGAGATGGTGGACAGAAGGTTCAACAGGGTGAAATAGATTTTGCGTTTTATTTTCCTAAAATGTAATTCTTAGTTTAATGGCTCTTTGATACTTTGGAAATTATTTAGAAATGATATTGAAATCTTGTGTGCACTTGTACTTTCATTATTTCATGTATTTCTTGACAGCACTAGGAATCAGAATCAGTATTAATTTTCCTTTCTGGAAGTAGAGAAGTTCGTTGAGATTACCTGGCTGGTCAGAACTTCTACCCTGAGATGTTTCAAACAGGAATATCACTAAATAAAACAGAACCTTATTTTTATTATCACTCACTAAATAAAACAGAACCTTATTTTCAGCAAGTGTTTTAATATTCATCCCCATGAAGATAAGCACTTAAAACTTTTTTAACCAATCTAGAACATAATTGTCTACAAGAACTAAATGATTAGATCTTTGGGAACAAAGACCAATTCATTTTAATTCTCATATCTTTCATCATCATTGATGGACATAAGTTAGATGTTCAGTGCCCTTGTTAATTGAACAGTGAATAGCAGTTTTCAAACGGCTTATCTTTTAAACTTTAAATGAATTTTATTGAATTTTACTATTTGGCTAGTGCTAATGCATTGAAATTTACTAATTGTTACTGCATCGAGTAAGAGTTAAAATTCATATTTCTGCTGATTATTAAGTTTTCCAAAATTATTCACCAAAATGAACAAGATGTGATCTGTTAAAAAAAATTAAAATATCACTAAGAAACTTTGCATATTATTTATACGTTTATTTATTCTACCTATTCTGATGCTCCAGAATTATGTGAATTTGATTATGCTTGATTTTTAGAAGTTTAGATTGTACTTGGAAAAGGTGATCCTTCCCACTAACAATTTATTCCATTCTCAACTTAAACCAGTATAAGTGTACATTTGGAGTTTCTCCAACAGTAAACACCTTGCCAAAAGAACAGCACAGAAACAGAAAGGTTCAAGCCTTTTTGACCTAGAAATACCAAATCAATAAGTCCTGCTCTGATACTGATTCTATTAGTCATGTATTAACAACAATTAATTATTTATATATTTTTCTATAAAGTAAAAATATCACCATCTGAATAGTTTCAAAGAATAAATAAAATCAAACTTTATGCTAAAATGTCTATGTGCATATAAACGTGATGAGTTATGATTGATTTCAAAAAATGATCAAGCATCAAATTATATATGGCAAATAATTAGACACTAAAGTTGAAATTTCCGATAGAAAACAATGATTTTTTTAATTCTCCTCAAAATTAGGTAAAACATTTCTTTATAAAAAATTTTAAAATGTAGTCTTAAATATTTAGTACTTACTAAATTATGTTTTCATCATATCAAGTAAACAGTAAGAGTCTTGCTAGACAACTTAGCTTGATAAATAGTGTGCCCAGAGTTCCTGAACAATCTAGTTGTCATTAAACTTTCCAAATACCCATAGCTGTTATGTTTAAATGCAACAAGTTACCATTCTGGCCTAAT
Source organism: Condylura cristata (assembly GCF_000260355.1). Taxonomy (NCBI): domain Eukaryota; kingdom Metazoa; phylum Chordata; class Mammalia; order Eulipotyphla; family Talpidae; genus Condylura; species Condylura cristata. The sequence continues at coordinate 26,161,068 of NW_004567108.1, read as the reverse complement.
TACTGATGCTTGCTCTAGATATATGCAAAATATTTATAATAGAGTAAAAGAATTCAAGCATCTAATTGTCTTGGGACAAATAAATTCTACAATGTCTCTATCTTTATTTTAGCAAAAATGTAATTGTCATGCCATATGCTCAGCAAATACAGTTCCTAGATCTGCTTTTAAAATGTACTTGCAAATGTTCTTCGCAAAACATCATCTCACTCACCCTCTGCACATGTTTATTTGACCAGATTTTACCATTGCAAAATAAATTGAAAAGAAATCCACACATAGTAACCCTATAGGTTTCAAATACTTAAGGTAGCTGATGTAGATCATAAGGTTTTCTTAGAAACTGGTTCTTCCAAATACTTTGCACTTCACTGAACTATCTCATTTTGTAGACCTTATTAATTTTTTTAAATCATATAATATTTACTTATAGTCATTAACTGGTGTTTTAAGATATATGTTAACTGATATCAAAGGTGTTTATATTTGCTATCTTTAAATTAGGCAGAAAAGACAGCAGCTATGAGCAAGGAATCAGCAATTCATCAGTATGTATATATTCAGCAATTCTCTGATGAATTGCTCTGATAAATATATATATATATATACACACATATATATAGAGAGAGTAGAATCAGAGTCAGAATTTTGATACAATGCCTGATCCATTTGTCTGAAAAAGGGCACATATTAATCTAGACTTTAAATTTATGATTTATGTGATAGTGAGACTAAAGTTGTTCATCTCATTTTTCATAGGATTGCTATGATTTTACTTTATTATTATTATTTTGCAAACTTTGAACTATTTTTATATATTCAGGGTTATAAAGCATTTACAAATTGCTATCAAATGTGCATATCACATTTTTTTTTTCATAACATTAAACTTTAGGAAGACACATTGAGTTGTTGAGATTGAGGAGTTTTAGGGTGGTTAAGACAGTTTGGATTTAACAGTGACAATGAGTTTCAGCTTTGTGCCTTACCAGCTTATAATCACACAAACTACTTTTTCTCCCCTTTTCTTCTCTAAGTAGATTTCTCCCCTCCCTGCCCCCCCACCACCACTTAGAGCAGCTGAAGATTTGAAATTAGATTAATCTGAGTTTAACTTTTCTTTGACAGGACATTTCCTATCCATTGGTAAATTGTCAGCTTCACCTTCAAAATTATGTCCAGAATCTCACCACTTTATCAGTAAGAAAAAGACTTACTAATATTTACAAGAATAATAAGGAATATCAAAAATTTCATGGCACTATTTATAAAACCCAAGATATGGAAACAACCTAACAGCCAAAAAATGGATGATTAGATAAAGAAGATACAGTATTACACACAATGAAATACTATGCAACTATATTTTTAAAAGAGGAAATTTTATGATTTGCATCAACATAAATGGAATCGAAAGGGCTTATGCCAAACAGAAAATGTTAGAAAAGACAAATATCAGATTATTTCATTCATATGCAGTATATAAAAAACAAAGCCAGGGAACAGATAAAGTCATACAAAACAAACCTTTGGGTTCCAACTGCAGAACTGAAGTTACCAGAGAAGTGAATAAAGGGGGAAGAAGGTCCTGCAAGGAGGGTAGAGGGTTATTGCTACTTTGGTAGCAGTGGTATGCCACATAGACTTGAGGAGGTGTGAACCTCAACTCCTAAAACACACACACAGTTGTAAACCTATGTTATCTCAATTAAAGGGGGGGAGGGGAGTAGGTAAAAGGAAAGAAAAGTTTTATGCCAAGTAAAAAAGATAGGCCCCCCAAATAGATACTATTAATTAGCAGGACATCTGGAAAAAGCAAAACTGTTATATATCATGTCATGATATATAACAGAGTGGTTGCGAGCTTGGTGGTGAAGGGAGGATTGACTGACAAGGGAATTAGGATGATTAATGGGGGGGAATATTGTAGTGATGGTTTACTCAAGTGTATTCATTTGTCAAGATTTTGTGGGCTTAGCATGGGTGCATTTTATTGAAGGTGAACTATAACTCATTATAGGGCTTATTTTTAAAAGGTGGCTTTTAAAGGTAAAAAGAAAAAGAACAAATCGTGGCTAAAGACAGTTTTTAAATTATAAATATCAGAAAAGGGAAATCTCTAAGTACTTCATTGAACAATCTGGGTTTTTTCTCTAATCCGACTCCACTATCTGTTACAATTAAACATGATTGGTAAAATCATCCTGGTTTGTATGAAAAGAAAGATGAAGAAGTCACCGTGAAATCAATACTCTGATTCCCATTAAGCCTATGAGCTAGAAAGAAACTCTAGCCCTCATGAAAATAAAAAGTAATGTACTGGAGATGTAATCATCACAAAAAATAAAACCCAAAGGTCTGGGGAGGAGGTGAAAGGGGATGGTGCTAATACCAACCTGGCTCCTGTGCTGGGAACTCTTATTATCTTGTTCTGTATTTATCCAGGACTGTATTTAGAAAAGATTAAATCAAAACTGTGAAATTAAAACATGATGAGTGACAGTTGTGAGAGACAACAGCTGTGGCATTAGATTTTCATCATGTCAGGCCTGAGATCTGTATTTCAGGTCACTTTTTTCCATTGGCACTGATCCCGAAGGACAAGAATTGTCTTTCTATTGGCTATTTTCTAACCCACCTGTTGCTTTCATGGAGTAAAAGATTAACAGAGTTTCAATGGGAAGTGAGCCATTTCAAAGGTTTGGGTTGAACAGGGTCCTCACAGAGCACTCACCTTCAGAAGGTCAAACAAAATATTATCTGCTATTATTAGTAATAGTAACAGTGTGTTATATCCCCAGTCGAGGTGGGGAAAAACTTTCAAATCACAATATACACTAAGAAGTCGCATAGACAAATAGTTGAACAAATATCTCTACCTTTCTCAGTTTATGTGAAAAGTACATTTTTTTATATAGTTATACCTATATACAACCAAATAAATCTAAAGGCATAAAGGAAATTTATTTTTTTCCTTTCTTGATAGATGAATAATAGCATGGTCATGAAATTATCCTTTTGTGCAAGATAAAGTGATTGGTGTTTAAATACCAATATTTGAATAAATTGTGGTATAGGCATACAGTAGAATATTGTTAGCAATGAAGAGAAACAAAGTAATGATACTTGCAAAAAATTGGATGTTTGAATGCATTATGCTAAATGAAAGAAGCAAAATTCAAAAAGATACATGCTGCCCAATAATATTGATATCCCACTAAGTGTAAAACTTTGTATAGAAAAAATTAGGTTAGTCATTGCCAAGGGCTAAGGAGAAGAAAGATTTGACTCCACATGCGTGTGGAGTTACTTTGAGGAGTGATAGATTGTTCTGTATTTTTATTATATTGCAGTTATACAGCTAAATGCATTTGTCAAAAACTTACAGAACTAGGCACAGAAAAGATTAAAAACAACTATATATAAAGTATACTTTCATTTAAAAAAGGAAAAAAAGTCAATATTTTCATAGAACTAGTTTCAAAGAAAATACATGTTCTAATGTGAAGGAGCTATTAAATAGTTGTCTCAGGTATTACAGATCTAAAAATGTTCATTAGACTCTAAATGTACAAAATGAGTCATCAGGCTGTTCTATTAATAGAAATTAAGCTAAGTGAACAGCAATATTTAGTAAGAATATAACCCTTATGAAAAGATGTGGAAACTATTGCAATTTTTCCACATTTATATTCAAAAGTTGTACATACAAAAGATATTTTATACTTGAATTTTGCTTTTACTCTTGAGAAATCAAGACACTTGATTGAAAAGACACCAGGAATTTCTACCAGTGGATTACTCAAATTCATTTTCAGAATTCTTAATATATGTTTTTAATTACCTCCATACATTGTTAAAAGTGGATGGATTGTTTAGCTGTGCAAATAAATACTAGTTCTCAACAGCTATATACCAGAGACATTTTATGGGGTGGAGTGGGGAACAAGAACAGTGGGGGGAGAGAAATGCACGGGACTATGGTGATGGCACACGGGTGATTTGGTGATGGGAAGCCCATGGGGATTACAACTGAAGTGGAAAAATGCACAAAATAATGTAAAAATAAGCTATTATATTATTTTTTAAAAATACTAGCTCTCAGCCTGAAAATGTGTTTACATATTCATTTATTCATCATTCTATTGTAATCTAATGCATTCTATTAGTAATCTTTCTATAAAAGGACTATTTTGTCATTTTTCATGGAGGTAGCATTTAGTACAGTATCTGGAACAAAAGTTTAAGAAGGGAGACCAACCTACTCATCACTTTCTGTTTCACTAACAACACTATCATCCTGAAGTCACTTAGCCTTGAACCCTGGTAGATGTGTTTACTTCATCTTCCTTCTCCCCAAATCCAATTAATGCCAAGTCATAAGGTTCCTACCTCTCCTTTGTTTTGTATACTCTTCTCATTCCCAAGTCATTTAAGTTTCCTGGTAACATATGTAAGAACCCTGGATAATATTACAAGTGAGATCTCCAAGCTCATCCCACCCAGAGTCATGCTTCTTAGAGAATAAGAGTTGTAAGAAAGGGTACTAGTGAGGAGTAGGATAAAAACAACCAGAAAAATGGAAGGTTCTACAGACAACACTGAAGCCCAGAGAATGATATGCCCCTTTTCTGAATTCCAGATAATGTAAACATCTACCAGGTGGGCATTTGCCCCAACCCTATCACCTACCTCCTTTACAAAAATTCTTATCTAGATGTATTAAAACACAACCTGCTGCAAAGGTGCTACCTGCTAGTAGCATCTGGCTTCTTGATACTATAAAATAAAATCTTTATGAATTTGAGGACTTAGCTGCTTGTATATCCAAATCAATGCCTTTCAGTACCTTTTTCTAATTGTAAAACCACAACTAAGGATCCCTAGTCATTTGAAGAGAATCTGAAAAATGAAAGCAGTAGAAAACCTAGTGTAAGGAAATATACATAATTCAGGGAACGAAGAATTTTTTAAAAAGAAATTCTCTTCTACATTTATCAGAAAAAAACAAGCAGATAAGACATTACAATAAAAGAAAAATCAGACATCAATCAATAACCCTGGAAAACTAAAAATAATTGTCACAATGAAACATGAGTGGAAGAATAAAAAGTAAAATTAAGGAAATTCATCAAAATACAGAGCAAAGAATCAAGAAGACATAAGGGGGGGGCAGATAGAGTTGATCCAGGGATCCAAGATATAATAAATAACAATCCCAGAGAGACAAGTCAGAGAAATCAGAAAAAAGAAATATTTAAAGATCCAAAGGGGCTTTTTCAATCTGGAAGTTTCTGCTAATATAAGTAAATAAAAGGAGGGAAGTCCACAATTTGAATAAAACACCTTCAAATTACAGAAAATTCAAACTACAGAGGAGATATTCAAAGGGTAAGAAAATAAAATTAGAGGACTAAGATTCAGTTTTTCACTTGATTTCACATTTGCGATATTAATAAAAGAAACCAGCAAAACTGATGGGAAAAGACTTGCAATCAAGAATTCTATAGCCAGCTTAAATATTAATTTAATGAAAAGACAGAATAAAAACATTTTCAGATATATAAGAATTTATATAGTTAAATCCCCAGGTACTCTCTCCTGAAAAGATACTTGGGAGTGGAGGGAATAAGTTAAGGCACAAAGATAAGAGATCTCGAAAACTGTCTGTGGCTTGATATTGTAATATGTAGGGGTGTCTGAGCTATCGGTTTGCAGCAGGTCTGGAGAGTAATCAGTTCAGAGGTTGGAAGGATAATAGAGAATGGAGGTCCCTTAGAAAAATAAGGTCCACAAACCAGCTAGTATGCTTGACAATTTGGGAAGAAATAATTAGGACATGATGCAAGAAAAAGAGAAAGGTGATTTAAACCTGCTACACTATTTTCTCTGATATAGTCATATAATCATAATAATGCAAAAGAATTTTTTAATCCAATATCAAAGTTGTAGCTAAACCTCAGAATACTTAGATTTGTGTTATCAATCCTAATAAGGTATTAGTCCTAAGAAGGTAAACATATATTAAGAAAACATACAGATGACAGAATTTAACAGATAACAGATAGAGAATTTTACAGATAACAGAATTTAAAGAGAAAAGGGAAAAGAATAATGGGCTACAAAGACCCTCTTTAACAAAGTAGATGTTTGTTTGTATAGTGTATTGCTAATTTTAAAAACTTATTTTGAAATTAAATTATTCTATTTAAATTCATAGGTAGTATAAGACTATGCAGGAAATCAGTGGATAATGCAGTACCAGGCATACAACATGTACTCAATAAATGTCACTTCTTAGTCTTTTTTTTCAAAGATTTATATATTTATGCATACAGTACTGGGGTGTAGATGAGAGGTGCAGGGGCAGTGTGAAGCTTTACCAGAGCCAGAGTGGGGAGCAGAACAGGCAGATCAACGAAGTACATTGCAGTGGGCAGGCCAGGAGAGGTCTGCTGTGCCATGTGGGTCACCTCTGGGCCCGGGATTGAACTTGCAATAAATTGGCTGCTGCCAGCTTGCAGTGCTGCATCCAGACCCCTTGTGCCACCAGGAAGGGCCCCCTTCTTAATCTTAATCAAAAATCATGTTTAAGTACAAAGGTTATGTTTAAGTACAAAGGTTTCATTATGATAGTCATGATCTATAACTGCACAACAGCTACATTTTGAAGCTATTCATCCTGGATGTTCCTTATATTATAAAATTTAACCATATCCACCATAAAACCAAGACACAGGCATGAAGGAAGATTGGTAAGATAAAGAGTAAAGGAGCCTCCCTGGTGGCACAAGGGGTTAAGTCTCAGCACTGTGAAGCTATGGGATCCCCAGCCAGGGGACTGACCTAAATGGTACAGCAGGCCTTTCCTGCCTCACCTGCTGCTCCCCTCAGCAGTGCATTTCAGGGCATCAGCAGGTTCTGCTCCCCACTCTGTCTCTCTGATGAGTGCTCTTACTCTCCTCCCCCCCCCCAATCTCTGGCCTACACCTCAGTTCTTACATGTATAAATAAATCTTAAGAAAGAGAGAAATCTAAGGAACTTGAGAAGCTGACATTACCTTAAATCAAATTAGCAGAACTCAAAAGTCATACATCATGTGCTAGCCAATATGAAATTTCACTTTATGTTAATCTTGTTTATTTAATGGCAGAAAAAATAAAGGATACTATTTAGAATAGCATAACAGGGAATCTGTTTCTATTTTGCTAACTAGTCCCTTGGTAAAAACTCTAATTAGAAACTTTGGGTACATTTTCAATCTCCTTAATAGTGTTAATATCGTGAGAACCACAATGAGCAATTAAAGTCAACATAAAGATCACTGATGTCTCCAAGTTGCATGACAAGCATGACTCTCTCTTTCATACCTTCTGGTAATTTGGGTGATTCAGTAGGAAGAATGACCTGACTTGAAATACAGAACAAGAATGATAGCTGGTAAAATAGATCGAAATAAAGTGAAAAGACGTTGTTATATTTCAAGAGTAGATACTTTATTTGTTCTGAATGCAGACTATTATTCCAGGTTATCTTATATCTGGCTGTGAGATGCTTACAGTGAGGTGACTGCAGGCAATACATGTTCTCTCCTTCAATATTTTCAGAGCAGTTAGGTTCCTTTGGTTGTAAGCAGTAGAAACCAGCTGAGACTTACTCTTGGCCCCATAAAAAAAAAATAACATTAAATTATACTTTTAAAAAATAACCTAAAAATAGTCAGTTTAAAACAAACATTGAAATGTGAATTTTTTCATAAAATAATATTTGTAAAGATACTGGATATAGGTATTAGAAGAAAAGTCTTCATCAGTGGGACTGGGAACTACAGAAATAGAGGGTTATTCTGGTATTCTTAGTGGTAAAACAAATACATACAACCACCTGATTGGTGTCTTCCAGCACTACAGCTGAAATGACTCAGCTTTAACCACTTTCTTTTTTTGAGATTCACCAGACTTAGATGTGCAGGATAGAAAGTAAAAGGCCATGTGTTTGACTCTTGGGAGGAAGAGGAAAGGGAAACAGTGGTTAATAGTCCTACACAGAAATGTGGAGAGTGCTTTGGAGAGCGCAGAGGGGAGAATAAATACTGGGCAAACAAAAACAGCTGCCCATTACCAACGGTCAAACGCTTTTTAAAAAAATCTAACGGCTAATACCTTAGATCTTCCTCTGAAGGCCTACTCTTAACTTTTCCTGTGGTTATAAGAGTTCTCTTTACTCTCTCACTCTGAGCCTATGATATTGTCAGTTTTCCTGTCAGTGTGGTTAAAATTTTAGATATGATTATTATTTATTTTAGAACCTCATTTTTAGAGTCAATTCTTTGTGGTAAATTTTGTCTCACCCTTCACTGTAGATAGATTGCAATGTGAGATTTTATGTATGTGTCCAATAATCTGCCATAATGTCTTCATTAAAAACTGAATTTTTATGATAAATTCAGCAGCATCTTAAAGGGAATGTACAAGAAGTTGCCTTTGAAAGGATTTTGCTATCTAACTCACAGAAGACAAGACAAAACATATGAAGTAGCCAGTGGGAGAAATTCTGTATAATGTGATATCAGGATATTTACAATAATGATTATTTCTTTTCACATATCACCTTTCTGTTTATTGAAAATAATTCTCCAAATCTCCCTGTTATGGTTTGACTTGTGTCCCTTAAATGTAGATGTTGAATTTCTAATGTTCCCATCTGTAAAGGCATCACTTTTGCAAACATGGTACTTGTAAATGTGGTCAGTTTGATGTGGGTTCATTAGAATGGGTCCCAAAACAATATGATTGATATCTTTATAAGAAGAGACATTAAGACAAAATGTCACATGACAAAAGAACAAAGATTGGAATATTACAGCCACAAATCTAGGAAAGTCAAGGACCCGCAATCATTACTAGAAACTTGAAAGAAGCAAAGAAGGTGTTCACCCAGCATCACAGAGTGTGTGGTCCTGCTGACACTTTGATTTTGGATTTTTATCTTCCAGAACTGTTTTGTAGGCCAGTTTCCCATGCTTTTTTTTTTTTTTTAAGATTTATTTATTTATGCATACAGAACTGGGGTGCAGACCAGAGATGCACAGGCAGTGAGAGGATTCACCAGACAGAGTGGGGAGCAGAACAGGCAGATCAACGAAGTACACTACTTCGGGGAGCATCGGGTGAGTTAGTAGAGGTCTGCCAGGCCAAGTGGATCACCTCTGGGGCCAGGGACCCAACTGGCACTGAAGCAGCTGCGGCTTTAAGTGCTGCGCTTTAAGCTGCTGTACCACCAAGGAGGACTCCCATGCTTTTTTATAGTGGCCCTTGGAAACAAAAACACTACAACCTCCTCCTGTTTCTCCAATCTGTTTTGTTTGTTTTTTTTTTTCAATAGCCCCTGCTTATAATTCTGAGACTACACAATACAGTGCTTCCAAAATTTTAATATACACTCATCATCTGAGGATCTTGCTAACATGTTGATTCCGATTCAGCAGTTCTGGATGGGGCCTAAGTGTCTGTATTTCTCCCACGCTGCCCATGCTGCTGGGCCAAAGATCTTGCTTGGAGAAGCAAGAGTATATATGTGAAAAGAGAAATGTCTCTGCCAGGTGTGTGTGAGCTCTAAGTTTTTGTCACAATGCTAACAGAGATGAAGTAGGAAAAACTTACCAGTGAGATGAAAAGAAAATGAATAAACAAAGTACCCAAGGGAAACAGAAAAAGGAAATTTCCTAAATACACAAAATGATTCTCCAGTTACCCTCATCCTCCCTCCCCACCCCAAATTAGAATACAAAAACTTCAAACTTGCTTTCTAAAGACGTCCATATAATAGTCAATAGTTTATGTGGTCACTTTTTATTTTTTAAATAGTGATTTCAAAAGGAAATAGTGGAGACTGAAAGAGGAGTGAGTGGTAACAGAACAATACAGCCAACTACCCTGGGGTTTATGAAGGTTCAATTGTGCTTGGCAGTAGTAGCTGTTTGCAAAGGTCTGGAGACTAACTTTCAGAGCTTTTCAAAATGCCTGTTATTGAATGACTTCACTTTTAGAGACTGTTTCTGAGGCCTGGGGGTCTGATCCAGAAAGTACAGCGCTTTAAGATAATTCTCATCTAGAAAGTCGGATTTATGAAATACTGATCTGAAATCAGAAATATCAATCTATAGTTACTTTATTTTATACTGGATTTTTTATTAAAGTGAAAAAATCTGTATATTAACATATAATAGTATGTATAAAACCAATTTAGAGATAGGACTGCCTGGTACCAACATCAATTTTAGCACAAAGTTTCCTCAAAGGTAAGGAATGCTCGCAGAAAAATATCTCACACCCTTTCCCTGGCTGGTAGTTTGCACACCTAGGTACACACAGGAATCCATAAAGGCTGTTGTCAGATCCATCTGGAAGTCTCACCATAAAACCAGTATGAGTCGGTAGTGTGGAGTGGCTTCTAAGAGTCTATACCTTTGTCTAATACACCTAGTACTCTCCTTGCCGGGGGCTTGTGGGTTACAGCTGGAAGAATCCTGCCTGTATGTTCTGTCTAGAAAACTGTAGAGGAGGAAATGAACAAGACCACAAGCGTTTCTAGATTTTAGCAATGTAAGTCTCATCCAGGGTCTTTCAAAGGGTAATGACAAACTGAAAATAAGTGTAGCATCTAGCCGGCAGACAAGAACATGCTTCTCAAGTGTTCCCTAGTTTTTACAATAAGTTCCCAAAGGCCTGTACACGCTGCCAAGTTCCAACCTGATCTGCGTCACCCGCCGTGGTGGGTTTCTGCCAAGGCCAGTTATCAAACACATTGAAAAGATAACGTCAAAAAAAAAAAAAGAAAGAAAGAAAAAAAGAAAAAAAGCGGGACCAAAATAAGATGCAAGCGCTGTAGGGCAGAAGCAAAACCCATGTGGAGGTCGTCTATCAGTCGTTATGGAAAGACTGCTGGGGGGTTGTTGCAACTAGCTCTTGATGAAAGAATCTGATTAGCTCTCTAAGTCAAAGAAAACAAAGCCAGTCTATTCCATGCTTGGTCGGGATTCAAACGCTGTCAAATCCGTCCTGCTCTGTAGAAAGCCATGGGACCGGCCTGGCGTGCAGCAAAGGACTCGGAGTGGAGAGCAGCTGACGGGGAAATCCACTGGCAGCGTTCGGGGTGAGTCAGCGCTGAGTCACGCTGGGCGCTCGGTGCCGCCGGGCCGCTGCGGACACGACCCGACCCGCACCACCAAGTCGGCGGAGCTGCGCGTTTTCCAGGAAGACCCGCCCCAGCGCCGGAAGGCGGAGTTGTCTCCAGGAACCCCGCAGGCACCCCCAGTTGCCCCGCAGTCACACACTCCAGCATGTAGGGCCTCCTCCCTCCAGCCTGGTGACAGCTGGGATTCACTGCCGGGGAAGAGTCACATGTGACCGTTGAGAACTGTGCTTTGGGCGGATGCTTCCATCCCATATGTTTCCTCAAAACTGAGATTCCAGTTGCTGACATTTTTTCATGTTTGTAAGGTTTTTAATTTCTTATTTTCCTTTTTCCTGGCAGGGGAGTAGCACACTGATCTTTTTATAGTTTCCAATATTTTAAATGAAGTACAGGAAGAGTGAAATTATAAATCAGATGGTCGCACTGCTTTTGGGATCCAAAAATGTTGTGGCTACAGTGGAACTTTGAATGCTGGCTAACTGAGGGAAAGGCATATTGATTCTGTTCTGATTTGTCTTTGGTTAAGAAAAATCTTTACTAATTTGTCCAGTCACCTTTTTTAATAACCACATGAATCAAAAGACTGGATTCATTCATTCCTGGTAGTAGTTCCGTGTAAGTTTACTAAAGAATAAGGGAGTGTCTCTGTGCCTTTGTGCCTCTCACCCCAGAAGCCATGACCAGTTGTTCTGATGTCTAAAGGACACTTTGTTGGTCTTGCAAAATATCATGACAATGATTGCACTGAAGCCAACAGCAGGAATTAAGAAGAGCTAGTCAAAAAGGCAGTAGTCCTGATAGAGGTGTGGCCATTACTATTTAGGACCAATTTGAGGCTGATTTTCAAGACAGTCAGTCTTGATCTTTAAAAGTTCTTGTATGAGTTCTTGCTAGTTTTTCTGTTCCATTGGAGGATTTATATCCCTTCTTTGTGTGTGTGTGTGTGTGTGTGTGTGTGTGTGTGTGTGTGCGTGTGAGAGAGAGAGAGAGATGATGCAAAATATTATTGTTCCTGTATTTTGACAGCTTTTCTTGCAGAGAAGGAGAATGAAGTTATTAAAGGTTGTACTGACTCAACAAGGTTATAAAACACATCTACCCACTTTTCTAAAAGGAGGAAAAGGCCACCAATCTAAAATAAGGAAGCATGAAAATATGAGAGAAGGTAACAGCTCAGAAACGTGAAATGAGTAGCTTGGATTGGAAATGGAGTGTAATACATTTAGACTATTAATAACCAGAGAAATACTTAAGTGCTACACTTTTTAAAAAGGTCAAGTAAAACTACTCTCATCTACAAAATTTAAAAATGTAAGTGCATTTTATGTTTAGAAAACTGAGTTTGATTCTGATTCATGATTTCTAGTTTATCGCTACTGCTTTGGCACTAAAAGCCTCAGAAGAACTTCAGTTTGAAATCCAAGTTCACTTTATTACAATGTGAATTGGAACTATTTACTTAGTTTCACTAAGCCTCAGTTTCCTCCTCTGTGAAATGGAGATTATATTCACTATTCCATGGGTTTGTGAGCAGGAATAAAAGAGACAGTGGTATGGGGCTTATGTCTTAGTGCTATCAAGCTATTGCCAGCCAATGCAACATGAGTTCAATCCCCGGCCAGGGAACTAACCCTTGGCACTACAGACCTCTCCTGTCTCACCTACTGTTCCCCTAAGCAGTGCATTTCACTAGACCCTCCTGTTCTGGTCCCTACTCTGCCTCTAGTGAATCCTCTCACACATCCTCCCTTCACCTCCTCCCACACAAATACACCTCTGGCCTACCACAGTTCACGTAAGTGTAAATAAATTTTTTTTAAAAAAGAGACCACGTCTATGAAATGTGTGGTACAACGTCAGACTCATTAAAAAAAAAAAAAAGTTCCTCGGTTAAAAAAAAAAGTGTGTGTCCTATTGTTATTATTGAACTTGATTAAACTGTTGATTAGGTCACAAAGAGGTAGTGTTTTGTCCAGACCATGGAGCTAACAAAAGCTTTCAGACTATACCTCACAAGCATGTGGGTTCAGTAACCTTAGGCAAGCTCTTGGGAAAGATTGTAAAACACTTGGTTAAGTGTTTAATGTTCTTTGATTATGAAAGAACAGTTGAAAGAGAAATAAGGGACCTCTAAATCCAAAGAATGTCTACAATCTGATGATTGGCCAGAAAAAAAGTGGTAAATGATATAAAATAGCCAGGCAGAAACTTTTTTATTCTAACCTCAGGGAGGGCCACTTGACAAGTGCCTAACAGTCACTAGGCAGAGAGAATATAAATTTGCCCTTCAAGTTATAGATCAATCCCCTTGATATACACTAATTCATTGCTTTGTGGAGAAGAAACTTGATTCTTTTCAAGCATAAAGATAATGAGCTTAACTATTGATGGAAATTGTCAACAAATCTTCCATCAACCTCTCCAAGCAGCTCAAAGCTCCCTAGCCATAAGAACTAACAATCATTCTCCTGTAATAGTAAATAGTAAAATATTTCTGCTAGAATTACCCCAAAAAGAAAACAACTGTTTTGCAAATTATTGTAACCTTGTATTTATTCATAATTAAGTTGTGAATGCGGTTACTGAAGCAACTGTATTTTATGAGAAGTGTTTGCTATAATGGTTTTCCATTTATTTTCTTTTATAAATCCCTTCAATAATCTTTGCATTCTTCTGTCCTCAATCCTGGATTCTGAACAGTGAACAAGACAGCAAACAACGTTGTCTTGTTCTGGTAGGGAAAGAAATTATGTTCTGCTAGGGAAAACAAATAAAAGTTAACAAACAAAATTCTCAAAAAATTGAGACATACTGGACTATGAAAGGAAATTCATATGGTATTAATAAGGGAATACCAGAGGAAAATAAGTGAAATAATCATAGCAAGGAAGGCTTCTCTGAGAAGATGACATTTAAGCTGAAATTTGAGGCATGGGCAAAGCAGAGGGAATAAAATCTCAGGTTGAGGGTACAATAGGCTGTGAGTTGAGAATCACCTTGGCTGGTTCTGAAAACAGAAACTGAGGTGATGAGCAACATGACTTGAAGGCTAAGAGATATGGAAGCCACATCCTGCAAAACCTTGAAAGCCACAGGGAACAGTGTGTGCTCTATACTCAGTAAAGTTGGTACCATTGAAAGGTTTTTAGCAGGGATTTACATTTTAACAGGCTGCTGTGGAGAAAACACATTGCAGGAAATTTATTCTACTTTAGGAGATAAAGTCAAGGGAGGAGTTTAGGGCCTAATAGAACTATTCTGATTATCTTTGAATAAGCCCCATGAAATTAACTTTTTGGCTGTTCTGTGCAGCCAGGCAGACCTTCTCTCCTTCCCCCCCCCCACCACCTTGGCCCATCTTATCTCTAAGGTATGAAGTCAGTGGAGGCAGCATAAAGTGAGGAATGTCTTCAGGTCACCCTATGTAAGAAAGAACATGGAAGGGAAGACCCACACTAGAATGATGATGATGGTGATGATCTAATCACTTGCTCTAAACCAAGATATTCCTAGATCTACTTGGGGATTTTCCACAGCGTGATTAAAGTATAAAGTTGGCATTTGTCCCAGTAGACCAGTGGTGTTTTAAGTTTCCTCAGCAATTCCACAGACCCTGGGGAAACTTGAGTAATAGCAAAAAAAAAAAAAAAAGCGAAAAACACCCTTTCCCAAGGCTTAAAACACCCTTTCCCAAGGCTTCAAATGTCAGAGAATTGTCTTTGGAGTTAAAAGTGATTATTTGCAACTTTGTGTGTATTTATTCCACAAGTGTACGCAACATAAGTTTTTATAAGTATGACGGAGAATGACTCACCAACATTTCCAGATGAGTTCTGAGGAATACAGTAATATTTGGATACTCTAATAATAGATGTACATTGCCAACTGTTGATTTACATACAATGTGTCTTTCCAGCTATATGATCTGATGAAGTAGAAGAACTGTGATTCAGCTCACATCTGGTCACTTACATTCACTCTTTTATCTGGCCAAGACTTTGCTGCTAAACTGTAAACTTTGTAGGAAAGAATCTTTCTAACAGAAAAGTTTTTTTTTTTTTCTCCAGGACCTTTCGAGTGAGACTAAAAGGCAAATGAATTTTAGGTCTATCTGGAGACCCAGTCAAAATACTGTTATCCACACTTTACATTAACATAAGGAATGACTGAGTAAACAACACACAAACTATTGTTTGTAGACAAGGGGAAAGCCTCTTGGGTTAATGATAATCACCACATTTGCATAGTGCTTCGTCCTTCAACCAGGACAATCTTCTGTTTCACCCCATAATACCCTTTGGCACAAGTTGGAACAATATCATTATCCCCCTTTTATAGATAAATCAACTGAGTCAAGAGATAAGAAGCTGTCTCTGGGGCCACCCAATGATCAAGCAGAGTTTATCCTATCTCTTCTGCCAAATACAGCACAGGCTAGGAGTACCCTGCAGCTGTGTCATTCTGTTACTTGGGGACAGGTTCTCTCTCCAGCTTTGCACTTAGATAGCATCAGGGGTGAAACCAGGATTGTCTACACCACCTCTCATAAGAGATGCAGGGTTCATAGGCCAGCAATGTCAGAGCAGAAGGAGGCTACTGAAATCACTTTGCTATAGAGATGCTACATCAAATATATTGAAATACAGTAAATAATCAGTTACTATCTAAGGACTAAAGCATTCATAAAACCATTACATGATGGAATCTCTTAGAAGAGCCTTCAGGTTGTGCTTTTGAAAGTGAAGTCCAAGGACACTACCTCTCATGAACTCTGTAAAAGGAAACCAAATGTGAATGATCCTTGGGACAGCCCACTCTGCTCCCAACTAAGTGAGGGTTGTGGGGCTAGAGAACAGATTTGTTTCATTTAAAATGCAGATTTGGCCCTCTGTCCTGGCCCGGTGGGTTAAAGCACAGCACTAGGAAGCTAGAGCCACTTCCCCATGAGTTCGATCCCCCCCTGCCCCGAGGTGACCACAGGGCACTGTAGACCTCTCCTGGCCCTCCTGCTGCTTCCCTCAGCAGTGTACTTCGTTGATCTGCCTGTTCTGCTCTCCACTCTGTCTCTGGTGAAGCCTCTCACCATCCCTGTGCCTCTGGCCTGTCTCCCAGTTCTGTATGCACAAATAAATAAATCTTTTTTTTAAAAAAAAATGCAGATTTGTCTCTTGACCTCAAAAAGTCTGACCTTAAGTCAGATTTCTCTGAACCTAAAAGCAGTATTAGAAAAAAAAATTTTTTTCATCTGCTTAAATTTGAAGACCTAATTGGCTTTACTCAATTTAGGAATCAGGCAGCACCTCATCCAGCAAGTAGAAAGGTACTACCAAGAGTTGCACAAAGTGAAAGAGTTTGGTAGGCAGACACAGGAGGGCAAGGCTAATGGCAAAAGAAAAACATTTCAGGCAGTCACCTTCCCTCTTGGACACACAGGGGAGGGAGGGTCTTATCACACAGATTATCTCACTAGTGCTTAGAAGGAAGTTTCAGATCGTTTGGCTTAAATTTCTACTTTTGGGAGAGGCTGAAAGTATAGCTGGGGTGGGATTAAGTCTCAGTGAGAACTGGAATAAAGGAGTCCATTTGGGGCCTGTTGTTTACTGAAAAGCATATATTCCTCCCTCAAAGCAAACTTGCACAATTAAACAATAAATATGTAAATATACTGTCAACAGAGTGCAGCTTAAATACTGTCATTGGAGACCTGTGTATAAATGTCCCCTTAGCTGTAAGCATTTACAATATTGGTCCCTGGACGTGCCATTTGGCATGTAGAAGAGGGCATGAAACCTTGCCAATCAAATGCTCAGACTCATGGTCCAAATGAGCAAACACACAATGATAATAATTACTACTATCACGATCACAGTAAATAACATTTACTAACGTCTTCCATTTGGCAGGCTGAAGGTCACTTCTGTATCTTATTTAATCTCACAATAAGCCTACAAGAAGCAGGATGTTGGATTAAGAAATTTGCCCCAAATTTGTCTAGTTGTTAAGCAAATGAGACTGATTTGAGCCCAGATCTTTGGTCTCCAGAGTCTATGATATTATGGGAAAGGACACAGACATGAATAAATGTTTATTCTTGAGTCAATGTAGATGTGAATATGTATTTGTTGGGAGTGACCAAATGTTGGATTTACTGAGGGACTGGATAAGGGCAATAATAAATCAGGCCTTGCATCCAAAAGTGGTAAGGTGGGTCTGGATGGGACTAGATGAAGGTGATAACGAACTGAGCCTCACATCAAGGACACAGCGATGAGTAACACCTTTGAAATCTGAGCTTAGGACCTATATAGGAGACCTTCCCCCTTATTGAGTTGGCAGTAGCTGCGGACCCCACTCTAGGGCCTCCATCCTCCATCTCAGCTGCTGTCCCAAAGCAATAAACTCTGCTTGCTCAGCCTTTCTGCCTCCTGCCTTCCTTTCTTGTGGCCAGTCACAGAAGTTGGGACAAAACAGTATTGGGCACAAAAATTATAGGCAACAGATTCAGGTCTGTACATGCTAGGCTTAGTAAGTAACTTACTTCTCTATCACTGTCCTGGACCTAGTTCCAGAGCCCTATTTCTGTGGTCAGTGAAGAGCTGCATTTTGCTAATTCAAATGTTACAGGGCAGGGAGAAAGGGGCACCCCTGAACCCCCCAAACCTGCCTGCTCTAAATACGTTCTGCCATCCACCGCATCAAGATGAGACATATAAGACCTTTAATGGAAAAGAACTTTAATACAATTAGTGTGCAATACAGAAAAGACAAAGAATATAGTTTCTAAATCAAACACCCAAAGTTACCCATCCCCTTGTGCGTAGAAGTCTACCCAAAAGGGATTGGCCCAAAGCAAGGTCTGAAAGCCCACCACAAGCCTAAAGTATCTTTTGACTGAGACCCATAGAAAAGGGTCAGAAATGGTGAGTCAAGTCTGGGAGGAAAAAAGCAGAATCAAAAGCAAGATAAATGCTGCCATAGTGAAACTCTCTGGGTCTCTCACCCACATCCGTTTCAACCGTCCAAGACCAAGAAGAAGCAAGCACAGTTTCTTCACATGTCTTTCTGCTCCATATGCCTCCCTCAGGTCACCTTCTGGCTCTCTATCCTGCTTCGTTCTTCCTCAAACTCTTCTCCAAGATTCCTCTCTTCTCTGCTCAGCTCTACCTTCCTTCTGGGTGGGGCAGGGAACCTGGAATCTCTCCTTTTCCTGGGTCCACCCAGTTACACAAAGCTTGTTTTTGTTGTAGTGTTTGTTTTGTTGTCTTTCTTTAAAGATTTATTTATTCATGCATATAAGAACTGAGTACAGGCCACAGGTGCAGAGGGTGAGAAGATCGCCAGAGACAGAATGGGAAGCAGAACAGGCAAATTGACAGAAATCCACTGCTGAGGGGAGCAGTGGGCAAGATAGGAGAGGCCTGCTGCAACATGTAGATCAACTCCCTGACCAGGGATCAAATTTGTGGCTGCAGTGGCTGAGGGTAGCTTCCTGGTGCTGAGACTTAACCCCTTGACCAACCCTCTCAAAGCTTGTTTTATTTTGAGTCATTCTTAACTCAGGAATACTTTTTCCCTGTCTTCTTCCCTTTTCTTGGCAGTGAGATAGCAAAGGGAGGTGTGTGGGGTATATATGTAATCCTGACATTGGATGGGAATGGGGACCTTGCTCTCAATGTGGCCTCTAGCCCTGCTGGTCTTGCTTGAAGTAGAAACCACTCTGCTCAGTCCCAGTAGCCCAGTGCGACGCTCACTGTCCATACTTGCAGGTGTCAGACTCTAGCATTCTATGGCCTCCATCCTACCCCAGGTGCTGCTCCCAAGCTCCTTTGTGATCTGTAGGCTCTAATGATACTCTCCTGCCCTATGTGGAGTGAGATTCTCAGTTCCACCCACCCAGCTCCTCCTTCATCCACTACTGTTACCTTGCTGAACATGACATGTTCCTGAAAGATTTGGCATCTTCTGTGAGAGTAGAGGCAAGCTCTTTACATTCTTCATTGCCCATATTCCTTAGTCTTCCAGGTTTCCTATTCCTCCCCTCAGGGTCTCTGGCCACATGAATGCACTTATCAGTTCTCCTTTTGAGTCCCTCCCTCCTTCAAGCCCAACACTTTTTATCTCCTCTTTCAGTGGTGGAAATATTAAAACATTTGACTCACTCTGTAGTTTATGATAGAAACTCTCTGGTGCTTTGGCTCCTTCAGACTTTTAATTTTGCAGAACTTAAATCATCCTTTCTCTCTTGTGAGTGTTGGCTTTCAAGACTATTCCATTTACTTTAACCTTCAGAAAAGCTATTGACTGCACAAAGTCATTACACAGTCATTTACTTGTGACTTTAAGTGAAACAACCTATATTAAAACCAGTTTTATCACAGATAAATTGATAGATAAAATGAATTAACTTTCAAAGGCATTTTTCCAACCACAAAAAAAAAAAAATCACCAAAAACCACCAAACTTCAAAAAAAAAAAAATACCCAAAACATAAAATATTTCTAATGTTAATAATTTGTAATCATTAATCTCTCCAGCCATTCAGCTACTCATTTTCCAACTCCCCTACTCCAGTTCAAGGTCATAGCTGTTTGTAGCCCATCCTGGCAGCTCAGGGCACAAAGTGGAACCCAGTCCTGCAAAGGTCCCTCTCCCATGGCACTGAAACCACACCCACATCAGAATGGCCCAACTGAAATACAGAAACGACCATAGCATGCATATCTTTAAGGTATAGGAGAAAACCAGAGAACCTATAGAAAACCCTGAAGACATGGGAAATGGTGCAAACTCCACACAGACAGTGGCCTCTGGGAGTTGATGTTTTTCCTCATCAACGATGTTATTCAAGGACTCGCTGCACTTCAGTTGACTTCTTTAGTCTGTATCCTCCCTTATTCTGAGGACATATTTTGTCCTAGCCTAGCAGTTGATGTGGAAAAACAAGAGAAATGCAAAAAATGGAAAACTCGGTCATTATCTCAAAATAGTAACAATTATATTTCTTAAAGAAATAGGTGTATTGTGAATATAAGCAGTTCTAAATTGTCTTCTACAAAAACAGTTTATTTCTATTAATGTTTTCTATAAATATTTGGTCAGTTTTTAGCAATATCCAGGTTCTATCACTTGTTAATGAAATGAAATTAAGATGTAAGGGAAAGTTTTACTTTTATGATCTGCACTTACATGTTCCCTAATAGAAAGGCAATTAAGGTGTGTACAAAACCCTATATATATATATATATATATATATATATAGTGTGTTTGTTAACTACTAATCAGCCTAACATTTTGCACATACAGAATAATTGCCATTTGTGCTTAAAGCAGTGCAAAGGGAAACCATAAAATTTTAACAACCCAGAAGTTTCATTCCGATTATTCCGTTGCATTCAAGCCATTGACATGAGAGCTGAACAATATATCATAAATGCATTCACATGGTCCCCACTAGCTGGTTAAAAGTCAATCAGAATCTGGACTGAGACACAAATACTTGAGTCTTGGCTACATGACTTGTATTTGAAAACCAGATACACTCCTGCAGGTCAAGGTCTTGGATTGCACATAGAAAGTTCTCCTCTGTCGCCAGATCATGCAGACAAGCTTGCTCATGAGAAAAGCTGAGGGAGAGGAGGAAGACAAACCACAATTCAGCTGTCCAACCGTCCACAACTCTCTCCTCGTTTTTAAATTTTTTTAATGAGTTGTAATAGAAACAGATTTTCAGACCGTTATTTTTGCATGTGTTGAAGCAATCTGAGGACTGGTACCCCACGAATAGAAGATATGAAAGAAAACCAAGGCAGTGGGGTCCTAAAGAGTTACCCCAAGTAAACAGGAATTTGAATCCCCCCTGTGCTGTGGGTGTCACAGTTGGGTAGTAGGGGTTCCAGTGACCCCCCCTCTAGACCATCCTCAGTTTCAGCGTCTCTTATAGTCTCGTGTCTACTTTCACACTAGGCTATTTTTAAGCAATAGATAAAGTGCTAGGCATGAATTGTAGTTGATATGGGGTCACAGGTCAGGAGTTTTTCTTTTTTTTTTTCCAGCACCGAAACTTATCCTGGGGTGTTTGCTCCTGTTATTGACAGATCCTTGAGCTCTGGTTTGTCCACATAGTTCTTTGTTTTGATGTTAGCTCTGGAGTAGAGGATGGCAGGTGTTTTGAATATCCCAAGCTGGACTTCAAGTTGTAGGCTGTTCTATGAGGAGTTGCAAGTGCTCTAACCCCTGTCTCCCTGTTGATTCAACTCCAGCTCTTTTATATTGAGATCATCAGACTCAAGCCAATGATCCTGCTCTGCATCCCACCTGCAACTCTCCAACAGTGCACCCCAGAACTTCATGCCAGCTCATGTACCCCCTTATCCAGCACAGTGCCACCTCTCTGGGACTCCCAGGTTGACATGAGCCCACGTCAGCAACTCCAGGGCACTCTGCACTGCAAGCAGCCCAGTCGCCACTGTAAACAAAGTGCACTGAAGTTTTTCTTACGCCTTTCCACCATTGCTCCAAATGTGTGCTACCACCCCTTCAGTGGTTTTTGGGCTTTGTTTCGCTTCAATGGAGTTGTGTCTGGAGGAGGCAAGTCAAGTATCTTCCCTCTGATGCCAACTTGCCAGGTCCTCAAAAGCTTATTTTTGTAAAAACGAGATACAAATCATGGAAACACCTACTTCCATATTAATTTGCATTTGTTTGGAGAAGGTTCCAGAAAAACACATAAAAATGTTACTAGTAATTATCTCCAGAGAGTGGGGTGCAGAAGGTTGGCCAGGTGGAATTCTACCTTTAATTTATTCAACTCCATGCTTTTCTTACTTCCCCCCCATAAGTATAGTCTACATCATACTTTTAAAATAATTTTATAAAAGAGCACATCAAAGCCAGCATTATATGGGGACAGGTCATGTCAGAAGGATAGGTGGGGAGGTGCTTCCTTCTTTCTAATGCAAGATCAACTATGAATAATACCTTCATAGATACATATTACTTATGCAAAAGGAGCAAAGGGGAAAATGTGAGACTTTCCCCTTAATAAGATGAAACCAGAGGGGATAGGCAAAATTGTCAGGTATTCTGTGAGGAAGGAAGTCTGAAATCTACAAGCCACAGCCTCCCTCCTCCAGTACATACCTCCCTGAGCTACGAGAGTAGACGCACATCAGTCACATCTCGATTCTGCCTGCACAGCGTCTCTGCCCAGTCTCCCAGAAATCGAGGATGTTAATGATGTGTGGCAAGCCCAGCTCTGTAGTTCGGACATATCCTGGCACACCTCCTGCTGACAAGTGCCACTCCTGGAATGCTGGGCCACTCCACCCTCAAACTAACTTCTGGCTGAACTGGGGGTGTCCTGGCTTCAGTTGAGAAGAGGCTTTGGTCCTGGTTTTTCACACTTGAACTTTTGGTTCGGGAGCAAAAGCCAAAAAATGCAACCTAGCCTGAGCAGCAGCCAGTATGTCGATGCCGCCAGGCAATTCCTGGCTCACTGGACCACCACCTCCTACTTTCTGGATCAAGAGGATACACCAGAGACCAACCTTCTGTGATTCAGGCCTTGCTGACAAATTGCTGGTCCAGCCAGATTTCCTTTTTGCTTGAGTTACTACCTGGTTCTGAGTTGTGCACTTTGTAAAGTTTATTATACTCTTACACTAGGAAGATACGGAAGAAATACATGGAAGGTTTATTTTAAAATGATGACCCTCGACAATATAAGAGCTTTAGGGGTGGTGAGATTTTAGTTTTTGTATCATATTATTCTAACAAGCTTAAAACTTCACAGAATAAGTTGCTATCGACATGATTTGTCATATTTTCAAAACTATTCTGGGGGCGGTGTTCTTTTTTTATATAGGAATGTCAAATGCTTAGGGACTTAAACTACTGTGATAAGGCCAAGCATATGGGAAAATAATCCTTAACCCACATGAAAAGTTGAAATGATCTCAAGTAAATTAATATATTTGTGGTATCCACTAATACAATGTAACATAATAAACATGAGGAAGATCTAAGGCTATTGAAAGAGTACAGTGAAGGATTCTACAATACTAATAATGAAAATTGACAGCTTTGCTTCTGAAACTGGCAACAAAACAACTTAATTTGTATTTTACTACCATATAGTCTCTTCATATCAACATTCTATTGGCTAATGTATATTTAAAATAAATGTTAAATGTTTTCATTTACCCTTATTTTAGAAATCAAGAAAAGTCAACAGGTTGAAGTTACCAATAAATATGGAATAGAGACAAATTCCCACCATCTCTGTTTACTAAACCAAGTGCACATTTTATTTAACCAACCTACTGCCAAATCTGTCATTTCTAAACAGTTACGCTTTATAGCTGCTGCTGTGTTTTTTTTTTTTTTTAAGATTTATTTATGCATACAGAACTGGGGTAAAGGCCAGAGGAGCAGGGGCGGTGAGAGGATTCACCAGAGACAGAATGGGGAGCAGAACAGGCCGACTGATGAAGTACACTTCGGAGGGAATCAGCGAGAGGGTCATGAGAGGTCTGCTGTGCTATGTAGTCACCTTGCTGTGCCACCAGGGGGGCCCACTGCTGCTGTTTTTTTTTTTAATATTTTTTTTTTATGCATACAGAACTGGGGTACCGGCCAGAGGTACAGGGGTGGTGAGAGCATTCACTGGAGACAGAGTTAGTGGGAAGCAGAACAGTCAGATCAACCAAGTACTGCAGAGGGAAGCAGCTGGCGAGACAGGAAAGGTCTGCTGCGCCATGTGAGTCACCTCCCTGGCCTGGAATTGAACTGAGGCTGAAGTGGCTGTGGCTGGGTAGCTTCGCATTGCTGCACCTTAACCCACTGTGCCACCAGAGAGAGCCTATCGCTGCTATTTTTAAAGTCATTTCAGAACTTGGATTTTTTTCTTTCGTCTTCACTTATGCATTATCACGGAGCTATGATACTGTACCACAAACGCTGGTAGGAAAAGGGAGGAAGGGAATAAAACACGTGGATCCCTGCAAAGTGTGAATATGCCTGCTAGTGAGAGCTCGCAGAAATCCTCAGACTAGTGGAGTATGTATGAAAGAAGAAGAATCTGTCCTCTCGTTTACATCGCCTTTCACTTAACAATGATAGCACAGAATTAAAAATTTAAATCCGGGATTGCAAGAGAGCATTAACTATATTTTCACATCTTTCTAAATTCATCCAAACTTACTGAATTTAGCTTTGAAAATTTTCTGTGTCTTTGTACTAAATCTAACTGGTTTACATTCTTCATGAACATAGTGCCTGTAAGAATAATGAACATGGTCAAGTAAGGAAAACTGAATTCCCTCTGCTTGCTCCAACTTTGACCTTAGAGAAGACAGAGTTTTCTTATTAGGCATTGTTTATAGTTCATTTGCTCAAATAAAGCAAGCTCGTAAATCTGTCAGAAAAAAATTCACATTTCTCAGGAGCTTGAACATTAATGACAGTCAGCGTTCTATCAAAGTCATATATTTGAAACTATGGTTTTGTTTCTTGTATTTTGTTTCTTGTATTTTAAGCTTTAATTTATGTGCTACTCACAGATGAGATCCTTCCTTTTTAGATGTCCTAACAGATTGAAAAACAAATTGTGAAATCACATGATACTTAGAAGCATTACATCACTGTTCCCCCACACTCCATAACTACTTTTTGTCTCAAAGGGTTTCCTAACATCAGAGCATCATCAATGCGAATAAATTGACATTTTAAAAGATGAGAAGTTTTTGCAAGTCCCAAAGAATTTACTCTTATAAATCATATATGGGATGAATTTTCCATTAAGAGTTAATCTCAAATATGTTTATATTTATTCCATTCCAGCATCGCTGAAAAAAAAAAAACTGTTGTTTTGTGTTAAAATAATATTAAGATGGCATTTATTTTATTTTACATCTTTCTTCATATATGAATAAGGTAAAACTAGATCAGCAAGTTCTGATAATTTAAAAAGTATAGTGATGGGCCCTCCCTGATGGCGCAACAGGTCAAAGTGCCGCATTATGAAGCTCTCGGAAGCCACTGCGGCATGAGTTTGATCCCCAGCAAGGGAGCTAATGCACATGGCGTGGCAGACCTCTCCTGACCTGCCACTGCTCCCCTCAACAGTGTATTTTATTCTATCTGCCTGTTCTGTTCCTCATTCTGTCTCTAGTGAATCCTCTCACCCACACCACCTCTGGCCTGTACCCCAGTTCTGTAAGCATAAATAAATAAATCTTTAAAAAAACAAATACAGTATAGTGAAAGAGGCACCAGGCTTTCAGTCTGGCTGTCTATACAAGGACGGGGAATGTAAGTCTGCTTCTGTTAGTGGATGTTTCAGCAAGGAGAGGCAGACCCAGCAACAGCTTCTTCCCTCAAAGAGCCTGAAGCTGTAGGATTTCAATGTTGACTAGATGTGTTATCCTCAATAAGTATATTTTATTCAACAAATTTCATTAACTATTAATACACTATTAATGCTAGCTATATAATAGGTCTTAATATTATTCTTATCTGCTTTGGTCACTGGCTCATTTCCAGTACAGAGATGAGTTTTATTGGCACATAAAAGGCAATCAATAAGTATTTACTGAATGAATGAATGATTCAATCAAAAAATAAAAATGACCACATAATAGTTTCATCTTGTATAAACAGTATTTCATGATGAACTGTATTGTTTCTTTCTGACTCTTTTTCACTAAGACTTTACTTTTCCACTTTGTGAGATTAGACACTCAGCTTCAGGTTGATTTTGCTCTCCTCGGTGGATGTCATCCTTATGTACACCTACTCATCAAGTGTTATCTTTCCATAAGTTCTTCTTGATTGTAAAAGCTTGAAAGCTCTTTATTGTTGAAAGGATAAGAAGAATGATATCCTTTGCATCTGTGACTTAAAGGTGTGACACTAGACAAACTTCTATCCTCTATTTATTCACTTGGAAGTTGAGAACAACAAACTCACTGGTTTGGTAGGGAAGAGATTACTACACAGGGAATGTGATATTTTAGACCAGATGTTTCCCTTTGATTAATTGGGTGATCAGATACTGGAGCACTTTCAGAGATCCTAAACACAACAACAAAAAGCAAGGATTAACTTAGATTTTTTATATTTTCATGCTTTCTTGATATATTAAATTTGCATCTCCTGATTTTTTTTTTTTTTTAGATTTATTTATTCATGCAGAACTGGGGTACAGGCCAGAGGCTCAGGGGTGGTGAGAGGATTCACCAGGGACAGAGTGAGGAGCAGAACAGGCAGATCGATGAAGTATACTACTGAGGGGAGTAGCAGGCGGGCCAGGAGAGGTGTGCCATGCCATGTGGATCTCCTCGGGGGCAGGTGGGGATGGAACTCATGCGGAAGTGGCTCTAGCTTCCTAGTGCTGTGCTTTAACCCACTGGGCCCTGCATCTCCTGATTTATAAATTGTTTTCATTGTATATGAGGCCTTTAATCTTTTAATATATTGATATATCTTTTTCAAAGATTTTTTTTAATTTATTTATGCATACACAAACTGAGGTGTAGTCCAGAAGTGTGAGGGTTGAGAGGATTCACCAGAGAGAGAGTGGGAATCAGAACAGGTAGATTGACTGAAATACACTGCTGAGGGGATCAGCGAGTGAGACAGGAGAGATCTGCTGCTCCGTGTGGGTCAGCTCCCTCACCAGGATTGAATTCATGCCTTGGTAATTGGCCGTAGCTTGATCCTGCTGAGATTTTATTTTTTTAAAGATTTATTTATTTATGCATACAGAACTGGGATACAGGCCAGAAGTGCAGGGGTGAGAGGGTTCACCAGAGACAGAGTAGGGAGCAATAAAGGCATATTGACAAAGTACACTGCTGAAGGGAGCAACGTGTGAGACAGAAGTCTGCTGTACCCTGTGGGTCAAGTCCCTGGTGGGGGATCGAACTCATGCTTGAAGTGATTGCAGCTAGCTTTGTAATGCTGTGCTTTAACCTGATGCACCAACAGGGAGGGCCCTGTTTTGCTTTTTAAATTGTGTTTTATTGTTTGTGTTGTTACTATCTTCTAGATATATGTAAGAAAGCAAATTTTCTGATAATGGTTAGTCACAGAAGGAGAAATCCAACACTGGCAGTCAGGACAGTACAGACCCTGGGGACCTGGAATAACTTGCAGGCCCTGGATTCCTCAACCAGCTCGGAAGCTTCTGTCTCTCTAGATTACTAACTTTGTCAACCAACAAATGCCTTGTTTTTGGTTGTTTTGTTGTTGTTGTTAGTTCAATGACTTACAGTTTTTTGTTAGCTCTTTGACTTATAGCTTAATGTCCTTACTGATACCATACCATAAAAGATTGCTGTAAGAATTAAATGAGGTGATGTATAAAAATTGCTTTCATCAATAAAGAAGTAACATCCAAATAAACAATGTATTATTGGCCATTGGTCTCCTTTCTAATTATTTTCCTTTTCTCCCAAAACACAAGTGACCTTAGATGCCATTGTCAGCTCTTGACCAAAAGCCGCCTTGGAGGTGGTGTTCTCACCAATAGAATTAGAGAGGCCAAAATAACCAGATGAACATTTCTGGCTTTGACATAAAACTTAACTGTAACAGGAAAAGATTATTCTTAGCTTTAGAGAATCATAAAACAACTGATTCAGTTAACTTCAATAGGGCATTCACAAAATGAGTAGACAGATATTGATACTGCTGGTCTTAGCTGAAGAAACTAAGACTCAGATTAAATGAACTGTCCCCAGTCTGAGAGCATAGGTGAGTCTCATCCAAATCTCCTGGCCCACATTACTTGTACTCCATGTCGGTCCTTCTGGCTACCCACCACGCTGCCTGTTCCCTTAAGGCATTGCTTCTCCACTATACTAATCTTGGGGGGTGGGAGAGTGCCAAAAAATATTTAGTTCCTTTATTAGTGGGCTAAGCAAAATTACTGTTGCTTCAATAATTATGTTTATAGTGCTTGATCTGCTTCCAAACATATTGAAATTAAAGTTTTAAAAGGAAGCAAGAACAGATATTAGAGGATATTTATTATCTGTATTTAGTAGATTCCACTATAAAATCTTTTAAATCCTGGTAGACACTGATCAGTGTATTTAAAAAAAAAAGATTGCTTGGGAATGGCTAAGGAGGACTATTAGAAATTTTAGAAGTATGCTTTTGAGAGTTAATGTTAGGGAAGAAGCTTGCAAGTCAGCGGGATGTGGGTGTGTGCAATGCCTGTGCGTGCTTGGACCGCATGCGCAGCTGTGTCTTGTTTTGATGGTACTTGCGTTGTGTCATTGCTTCATTCTTGGCATTCAGTCAGTACTCAAGAAAACCAGATTGAAAATTGGAATTTGTATTTCAGTGGAGAGCAACTGACCTCCAGTCACTAAGGAAAAAAATCAAAACAAAACACAAGAATTGAGAAAAGGCATTTTTCTGCCAAAAAATAATTTTTCCTTGATGTTGTTTCGTAGTCCGGCCAATATTCCAATGGAAAAAATAGATACATTGGTCAAAAGTTCAATATAATTTTATGTGACATTTCACCTAAAGGGATATAATAAAAAATGAATGACAAAAAAATTGTTTCCTGTTCAATGTATGTGCAACTATGTCTCACATGTAGTATTTAAGAGAAAAGGTAGAATAGATAGTCTAATGGTATTTTGTTTTACTTGAGATGTTAGCTCTCAATTATTTATTCAATAAATATTTATGCCTGGTGCTTTGTAGACACTTGGGATATATCTGTGAACAAAACAAAATGGTAGCAAAATGATACATGGATATGAGTTTGTAAAATATTGATGGGCCTCTGAGACTTGGTGAGATGATTTATTTGTTTGATGCAATTGTCATAATTCTTGGCTATATAGGTATTATAATGCCTCAACTTTGAAATTTTCACTTCAGGTCTAACTTCTTACTTTTTGCTGAGTCAGATGATGTGACAGGTGAGCCACGTAGAAAAACTGAAAGTTGGGGCAGTAAATTGATCAGAATGACAGACTCGGGTAAGAGAGAGGAAACAGGAAGAAAATTGTCATCCAAGTAAGGAAGAATCTCTGTGAAAAGAAGTGTTAGGATTTCTGGAGAAAGGAAAACTGAAGGAAACTGGGTGAGGTTTAAAGAAGATGTTAGTTGTCTGTGTGATGGGAGGTACTGTATAAATGCCTCAGCAAACTTTGTGCTGTTGTAGCAGAGCAGCAAAAGTAGTTTGTCTGAGGCACTATCATTGTGAAAGAGAAGGAAGGGATAGAGGAAAAGAGTGGGGAGGAAGGAGGGAGGCCTCAGCAGTACTTAAGAAACTTTCAATAAATCTTGTAACGCTTTTCAATATTTTTGGTGGAGATTTTTTTTTCCCTTTACTTCTCTTCCTCTTCTTTTTCTTCTTCATCTCCCACCACCAACTTTCTCTTCTATGTCAAGGGTGTAGAGAATAGTCTTAGAGAAAGGACAAAACAATCCAGTTAAATCAATTCAAACAGTCTAATTCTCATTTAAGGTATTAAAACAGTGGTTTTAATACCTTAGTAACATATACAAGCAAACTAAAGCTGAGGAAAATAATGCCTCAAATAAATGGATGCCTAAGAACAACCAATAAGAGTTAACTAGATTTTCTCAAGTAATGCAAACACTTAAGCTATAGTTGTCAAATAATTTCGTGGCTTTGTTTCCACCTCTTCTGAAAACTCCCCAGCTCCTTCTGGTGGATGTTCCAAATTATCTCCTGATTGGTACCGCACAATTCAAATTGATGTTTATTTAAACTATCTTTTAACCCTATTTATATTTTTGTCATGTGTACTTTTCTAACAGACAAAATGATAATGTGATTTTATATTTGCAGAAATACTGCTCTCATAATTAAACATTATAAGCAACCTTCTTAACAGGGATATTCAACGGGAGGTCAATTTAATATTTTTATGATTATAAAGAAAGAGCATTGGTTTAGTCTGAAAACATGTTGAACCATCAAATTCTATCCATAAACATAAGCCATTTGCCATACCCTGAAAAAAAGCTGACCTTATTAGTTGCAATAGCAGTAATAGCAGTAGGAGAAGTAACAGGAGAATCCCCAGGGGAAGGGGAAGTTCCAGATTCCCTGCCTCATCCTAAGGAAGGGTGGAGCTGGGCACGGAGGAGGAGCTAGAAAAGATCAGAGAACCCGGGAGAGACTGAGATTTAGGAGAACTGGAGAAGACACAGGGAGCAGACAGACTTGTGAAAAAGCTGCACTTACTTCTCAGCCTTGGGCTTGGACCAAGACCTGGGGGACATGGAAGGAGACATTTGACGCAAACATGGGTGAGAGGCCCATGGAGAGGTTGACAATGGCACTCTTAATCTTGATTTTGATTTCCCTCTTTTCCTTTCTGTTTTACCTGGTCCCTTCTGCCCTTTTCTTAAGAGTCCCCACCAGAAGGTGCCTTATACTATGGCAATCTTTCAGGTCTCAGGGCCCAGCTTTGGGCTAATCCTGTTAGACTGGGCATTTACCCAAGAAAGGATGGGTAACTTTGGGTGTTTTGTAGAAAGCTATTTTAAGTATAGTCTTTCTTTTTATTACACACGAAGTGTATGAAAGGTATTGAAGGTCTTATGCACCAGAGTATATGTTATCTTGATGCAGCAGATGGCAGAACCCTTTTAGAGCAGAAAGGGGGTTTGGGGGTGCCCCGTAACAGAAATATTAATTATAATATAAAAAATTGCAGTGGTGATGGCTTCAATATATTAGGAGTCTAAGTGTGTTAAGTAAGCATCTTCTAGACATTGTTCCACTGAATTCTCAACCTTCCTAAGAGGAGGGTAAATATCTCACTTAACATTACACAGATTTGTAGCTCTTGTTTGACACAAGGGGTATGGAATGTCAAAGGAATAATAGCTTATCTTTTGCATTTCTGACCTAGACTGAGAAGAACAAAGAGCTTTTTACTCTCAGAAGGGGGGTCTCAGGACTTCTCCAAAAGGGCCTCCTTGGTTCTAAATCTTCCTTGTTTAATAGCTCACATGTGTCCTGAGGCTCTGTGTGATGAGCCCTCACCCTCTGAGAGACTCTCATTAGCATATCACTTGAGGCACTGTGGAATCTCCAGACTCACTTAATAGCAGAAACCTTCAGTTTATTTGGAATTCTCATTACAGAAGAAAATAATAACTGGCTGCTTTCATCTCTACTTGTGAGTACAACTAAAAATGTTTGTGAGGTGACTTCCTCTCCTCACCATTTCCTCAATTGATTCCTCCTTCTCTTCCTCCCTTTCATCTTTCTTTTCTTCTATGTTCTTTTATGTATCTATTCAACAAATAAGTGTTGTGGGGTTTCTGTGTGCAAGACCAGTACTAGATGCTGGGACTGTACGATTGCAGTATAATATAAGATTTATAGTTTGGACTTCTGCCCTTGTTTCTGGCACAGAGCCCGTGAAATCCTTAGAATTTCTTGAGTAATGGAGTGAGAGGAGCATCTTTTGCTATTCACTGTAACCCCTTGTCAACCACAGTGAGTTTATGTTAATGAATGACTTTTAGAGGAGGATGGAGGCTCCATCACCAGAGGAACCAAAGACATGACATGACATGACAAGAGGCATGGAAATTTCAGCCCAAATCTGACCTCCAAAAGGAGAAAGGGACAGGAAATGGACTTAATCACCATAGATTAATGGCTTAATGAATTGTGCTTACAAAATGAAGTCTCCATAAAAAACCTCAACTATATAGTTTGCAGAGTTTCCAGGTTGCTGGACATACCAAGATGGTGCCCCCAGAGAGGGGAAGGAAACTCAATTGACCCTACTCCCAAACCTACTCCCTATGTATCTCTTCCCTCTGGTTGTTACTGGGTCATATCCTTTATAATAAACTAGTGAACACAAGAATACTATTTTTCTTAGTTCTATGAACCATTATGGCTAATTATCAAACCTGAGGAGGGAATTGCTCTACTTGTATCCAGTTGGTCAGAATTATAGGTGTAACCTGGGTCTTAAAATTGGAGTGTGGAGTTGAAGTAGTCTGGTGGAACTGAGCCTTTAAACTGAGGGGTCTGGACTAGCTCTGATCATTTAGTGTAAACATTGAAGTAAATTGTATTTTGCACAATGACCACTAAAAATTGGAGAATTGCTTGGTGTGGAAAACCCCAAAAGTCTGGTATCATGTGTTCTGTGGGATTACCTTTCTCTGAATTTCCTTTTTAATGGTGTACCAAACAGGATGCAGCCTCTAGAGGAGAAGTTCCCATTTTCTTTCCAGTCCATGCAGTAGAACCTAAGCACCATGAGATCCGGTCCCCTGCCATCTTGTTTGCCACTCTTATCATCTACGCCTGCATCACGTAGGGAACTAAGAGCCTGCTTTAAAAATGTTTGAATGAATAAAGACCAATCTGGTGTTGCTTCACCTATATATATTTTGGAGATTCGTCTGGTTAATATTCCCTGCAGACTGCCCTGGTTGGCCCTCAGGCAAAACAGAACCCGTGAACATTCAAATCTTGAGAGTGGTCATCCAGAACACATACCTTATGAAAAAGTAAGGATATTTGGGGATATTTGGGTTGAGTAATGATACCCTGGTTTGCAAGTAACACATGTTCATTTTCATGTTGCTAAAGACTCCTTGCTAGGATACGAAACACTTGTAATTTAATATGCAATGTTCTCAGAGTCTGAAGCCAAACCACCTCAAGCTGTGAACGCCTTGGCTCTGAAGAGCCAGTCAGGGTCAGGGCAGGGCAGTACTTGGCCTGATGCCCCTCCAGAAGAAACCAAACAGCTACAGGAAGTGGTTTCCGTGATTCAGTAGGTGGCACACTTCCTTTTGAGTCAGAACTGAATCATGGCTATGAGAGGTAAAAAGACCTATTTTTTTACCCAACACTTTATCCCTATTCCCAATAGTAAATTTATCACAGTCTGTCATGTGATATATCCTGTTTAGCTTAACATGTTCAACCAAAAAGAAAAATATATACAAAAAAACTAACTATGAGGACGCAAAAAGGAAGTGGAAAATATGGCACATCTAAGCATCATTATTTCACCAGCGGGCCATATTCTTAGAGTAGACTGAAAGAACAGCTCCAGCCTGATTTCACCCGGGGGCTTTCTGGCCCCTAGTTCTTTTGACTTGAACTTGACCCATTTCCAGTGGAAGCAATTAGATCACACTTACATAAACCGTGTTGCTTTAAATGGCCCTGCTCTCCTCACTCACTGGCATGCCTGCTGGAAGGCTGTTCCCAGGACCGTCCCAGGCATGGCCCCACTTCAGCTGTGGGTGAAATGATCCTGTTCTGAATGTTCTGAATGCTGCTGGCAATGCTGTAAATTGTTTTGAGGCTTAAGGAATACCCCATAGAAATCAACAAGTCATAAAAACAGACATATTTTCCCCTTGTCTTTTCCCAGTGTGTATTTTGTTCTTTAATATTAAAATTTCTGGGCATAGAAACATATTTATCCTTATTTTCATCTGATGAATTACATTTTACTTAATCTTCTTTGCTTTTTTTCTACTTAATTTGTTCCAACTGGTTTCAAGGGTCAGAACAAAGATTCAGAAATTTGAATTCTACAGACTATCTCTATCATTCTTAGAAAACTGATAATCAGACTGTAATCAGAAATCTTATTGTCATTTTAATTTCTATAGCATATTCTATGAACTCTTTTGATAGTTTAAAGCACACGAGATTCAAAGTCAAACAGCTCTGTGTTCTGATTCAAGCTCAACAAAAAACAATTGTCGTTTTGTGACCATGCATAAGTCTCAACCTGCCTGAATCATAATTTCCTATCTACATTAGGGATTTTAACAGAAGAATAAACCTACCGTGAGAATTACATAAAACTTGTACACAGCACCTGGGACCATTCCTAGCTCCTACTTGGTGTTTAAAATAAGCTCATGCCTTTTCTCTTTATTTACAATACCTTTCTTTGGGAGGTAAGAACATCATCTGGACAGAACTATGTGGGCATGTGGACATCTGTCACATCCAGCTCCTCTAGCACTTTAATCAACAGCATCTGCAGCCACATGATACCAATCGGTACCTTTAATAGAGGGATAGAGCAGTCTAGCCAGGAAGCAGGCTTGAAAAGTCAAGCCAGCTCTCCTGGACGGGACAGTGTGGCTGATGGATGACAATCAAATGTGAAAGGAGTCCTCATCTGACACACTGAAGGAGCATCTGGAGGAGTGGCAGAGGAAAGAACCCACAACAGTTTTCAAGCCAGACAGAGCAGCCAGCCATGTGGGCCCAGGTCAAACAGGGCAATGGCTGGCAGACGAAAAGAAATTCGAATACGGCATTAGATTTAGAAAGTCCTTCTAAAACATCTGTCCTTCTATATTTCTTTGCTGCCTCCCACATTCCTTCAGTTCCTCCCAGGTAACACAGACGTTGACGACTTTTAGGGAAGGGTCATGATATCTCTTTCCCTTATCCCCCCAGTTAAGGTCTATTTTGTACTTACTTGTCTTGGTGTCATCATGCCGAGTGACCTGAGTGTGAGCTCCTAAAGGCAAGGGATGTCTTATTTCTCCTTGAAACAACCTTGTGCCTAACCCATAGCAGGTGCTCATCGATGTTTGTTGATATGAAAGAAATGCAAGAACGTCAGGTCAGAAAGACTTAGACAACTTGAAACAGGAATTAGTAGCATCCAGGACCTCAGTCTCCCCGGAAGAGTGGACAGACAGTCTCATATTGAGAAAAGGAGCTAGAAGTCCAAACCCATAGTGTGACAACATGGGGGAAAGAGGACTGAAGCTGTTTCTTAAAAATCGCACTCGTCTTAAGCAATCCAAACTCGACACATGATTTCTGGAGTTCTGGGCATTGTCGGAGTGGAGTGTTGATTGTGTGTCTCCTGGAAGCTTCTGTTTAAATAGCTTCCAGAATAGAATGACTCAGCAGCCAGAGGATGAGCCGCTCTTGCGCTGCCTCCTTCTTTAAGTGACAAATCATTTCGCCCCGGGTGTCTGTGACAATCTCAGATATGACACATGATACTGCCTTTCTTGCCAACTCCTGGAGTCAGGTGCCAAGTCATCCATTACTAATCTGAAAATCAACAGCAATTGTCTGACAGGTATGATCTCGGGCCCCAAGTGTGGAGGTTCATCTTTAAATGGCTTCTTAGGAATAGATTCTGTTTCTGAAACTTAGAGACAGTTTTAGAATTTCTATTCTGTCAAGCACTGCTGATTATTTTCAGAATAAAGTCAATATCCAGAATACCCAGAACGCTAGTGATTGGCATTCTGCAGAAACTGATCAACACCACCTTCCAGTGCAGACTCTAATTTTGCTTTGTTTGTTGTTTTCCCTAACACTGGCTCACTAGTTTGTTTTTTTGTTTTTGTCTCTGGGGCAGCAGGACAAAACTTTAAGAGGCAGGAGAGGAAATCCTATCTTGGAGCTCCTTCCTGAGGATTGCGGAAGTTACCATTATTAAATTTCAGCAGCATATTTTCTTATTGGTCCTGAGATTGGTGTCATTGTTCTCTAGATTTTGTTGTTGTCTGACAAATGTTTCAAGTGGAGGTCCAAGAATAGTTTAGGATACCAGGAGCCAAATTATGGGTGCAAGAGCCTAGCCATTAAGTTTGTGAATTAGAAGAGTTGTAACCTAGTGCTATGCCTGAGCAAACTAAATAAGATTTCAGACTTTTATTTGGTAAGTATCTAAGAGGCTAAATGTCCACAGGACTGATTCAAGTTTGGGGTGACATTTTTGCAACCCCTAGTTCAGATTAGGGAGTAACCCGCATCCATAATCCTATTAGTCACCTCTTTTACTACCCTTTCCACTCACTCCAAACAGCTGTCCTCAGGGGAATTTGCTCAATTGCCTCACTTTAGACCTTGGTGAGCAGGGACTTCAGGTCCTACATTTTGTTTCCTCAGAGTTTTGTTGAGAGGGACCTGCATACAATGAGGTGGTATGTACTACCATTTATCTGATTTAAATTTGAAAGAGGACCTCACCACCTGTCTTCTACCTCTACAATTCCACTTAAGGATAATGGTGAATTGTGGCTTTTGTATTTACCCCCTAGGGTTTTCATTGTTAATCTAATTATTATTTGCAATAACAATTTCTGTTGGCAAGACAGTGGTAATTCTACAAATTCCTTTTGGAACCCAATGGGAAATGTTATTCCACTGAAAATAAATGTTGAGTAACAGAAACAAAGAAAGTATTCAGACCCTTTTGTGATTCTTATTCACTTCCAAATTTTACTTTTTCCACTTTGTATTATGCTGTCACTGTAGGTTAGTACTTACCAAAAGTTTTGCAATTGTACTATCTCTTAGTAATTTTATTTAAAATATCCCCTTTCTCTCCTACTTCTACAGAGGCCACAGGTGAATTTATGTATATAAGTATGTATGTATATAGCATAAACAGGTTTGCTATTTTAGCGTTGTTTCAATTTGTTTCCTTGGATGGAAATATTTGCAACAGTCAAGAGATCATAGGAGGAACCACAGACCGCCACAGGACAGGCTCTCGGAACTAGTCTTGAGATGAACTCTATCAACAGGGAAAAAACGCTAATGCTATCCTGTAAAATTCTTGGAGTATATCCTTCTACTTTAAAAAAAAAATCACATTCTGTTCTGTCTTTGTCAGATCTTTAAATAGCACCATTTTGTTCTACAGTTTTAAAAAGAGAAGATTTTCCTCCTTTTTTCTCTTGGGTTCTCTTGGAACCCATATCCAATATATCAGCAGGTCCGCTTGGTTCTACCTTAAAATTAAATCTCTACACTGACTACTTCCACTACTGTTGTTGCAACCCTGGTGACAGCACTGACATTCTCACCTGGGCTATTGGGGTGGACTCCTGAACTGGTGTCCTTCCTCACCACATAATCTTTTCCACATAACACCCTAAGGTGTTTCACAATCATTCCACACTTAATGTTGCTGTAAATAAGTTCTTGGAAACTGAGACTTCAAGTACAGTAATGTGTGAGGAAACCAGGTCCTCAAATAAGTTCACAGGGATTGTTTTTTTCTCATTAACATCATAATGAAATGATAAACAAAACATTCAAGGACCTGCTGATTATCTCTATCAGAGATCTGGCCAGGAAACAGATGGCATAGGCAAGCTGGGAATTTGAAGCAAGTTTAATGCAGGAACAATTTACAATGGTAAAGACAGATTTGAGAGAAATCAGAAAGGACTGGTGTAGCATCTCAGAGCGTAGGAAGTGGTTTCCAGAATCCAGACAGGGGAATGCCCAAGCTTCAACTAACTGCAGCTCTTGGATGCCTGTTACTCCCTCCAGGATTTAGAGCCAGGATGGAGGGAGAAAAGTGGACCTGGAGGCGTCAAATAGGAGGAATCTTTTTAAACTGTAAATCGGAGAATTTCCTTCCCTGTTCTAGAACCTCAAAAGTGTACCTGTTTGAGTTGTTAGAGATATTTGTTCCACTCCTGGTTTCTTTGAGGCAGAAATATATCTGAGCATATTCTTACCTTCTTTCTTTCTGTAGTTAGACTCTGCTTCTGAGAAAATGGGTTTTCCCCCAATTTATTTTTTTATTCATATTTATTTGTTTTTATGAGGTAACTTTGGTTTACAATGCTGTAGTTGATTCATCCATACACCCACCACCAAGCACCCATAATCCTCCACCATAGTCCATTAGGCTTCCCCGTTTCTACTCTGTGCTCTTCCTCACACTTTGTTAGCTTCTGTTGTACAGTCAGATTTCCAAGTTTTGTTACTGATTTGGCATTTTTTCCTGGCCCCTTATCTCAAATTTCACACAACTAAAGTCATCTGCTATATGTCTTGCTCCTTATGACTTACCATGCTTAATATAATCCCCTCCAGT
Organism: Condylura cristata; assembly: GCF_000260355.1. Lineage (NCBI taxonomy): Eukaryota > Metazoa > Chordata > Mammalia > Eulipotyphla > Talpidae > Condylura > Condylura cristata. The sequence goes on along the minus strand of NW_004567108.1, from coordinate 26,122,998 downwards.
TCTGTTCATGTTGTAGTAATTTGCAAGATTTTATATTTTTGATTTCTGAGTAATATTCCAATGTGTATCTGTCCCATATCTTCTTGATCCACTCATCAGAACTGTGACACTTAGATTGTTTCCACAATTTAGTTATTGTAAATTGTTTTGCAACAAACATACACTTACATATAATCCTTTACACTATAATCCTTAGTGTTTTTGTGTACTTTATGTAAATATCCTATAATAGAATTGCTGGGTTGTCTGTAGATCTGTATTTTGAGAAACCTTCATGCTATTTTCCAGTTTACATTTCCAGCAATAGTGTATGAGGGTTTCTTTTTCTTCTCATCCTCCATCACTTGTTTCTAAATTTACTGATAGGGGCCATTCTCATGTGTGAGGTGATATTGCACTGTGGTTTGATTTACATTTCTAGAAAGATGAATTGATTTACTTGGTGGATAAGCATAGGACAGAAAACCACACACAGCTCTTCACCCCCTGAGGAGTGAACCAGCCACAGAGAGTAGGTTCTCCTCTCCTCTACTTCATGTGAATTATTGTCTTGTCTTGGTCCCTGTCAGAAGGCACATTCAACAGTGGTACTTTCAGCCTCAATATCAGCAAGTCATTTTGGCTAACCTAAAGCAGCATGAACAGCTGTCTCTCTACCAGTAAAAACGCCAGTGTGTTGGCTTCGATATTTACTTTAAAACAAAGTTTTTCCTTACATTCCCAAATACTTTTCTTAACATTTTAAAAATTTATTTATGCATACAGAACTAGGGTACAGGCCAGAGGTGCAGGGGCGGTGAGAGGATTCACCAGAGACAAAGTGGGGAGCAGAACAGACTGATTGATGAAGGACACTGCTGAGGGGAGCAGCAGGCAGGTCAGGAGAGGTCTGCAGTGCTATGTGGGTCACCTCTGGGTCAAGGATCGAACTCGTACTGAAGTGGCTTTAGCTTCTTAGTGCTGTACTTTAACCCACTGCGCCACCAGGGAGCCACCCCCCAAGTATTTTTAAAGAACCTATTATATGCCACTGGGAATAAATTAGAGAATAGATGAAAAAAGAAAAACAAAAATTCCTTCATATTCATCAACCATTGGTACAATTTATTGGGGAATTTCTTCTGAGGTCTTCAATTTTATTCAGAGTAAAGGTCTGATTAAACTAGAAAGTTGTCGCTGATAGTCTGTCTACATGTGATGTGATTCTTAATTCTTTCAGTTTTCTTTCACTCTCTCTCCACGCCCCCAATTGTGTTGAGTTCCTTGTTGCTCTTTGAACACAACAGCTACACTCCGTCTTCTGTCTTTTGCACTAACTATTCCTGAAAGTGTCTAAAGGTGTGGGACAGGTCATCATGAGTTTTTTCACTCCCATGTTCACACTTGCAAGACATGGCTCAAGCTGAGGGTGCAAAAACAACAGTGTTTATTTACAAAGGGGAAGTTGGGGGTAAGGAAAGAGTCCCTAAGGGGACAAATGGCTGCCTGTCCTCCCCAGATTGTGTCACAGTGTCCACCAGTCCAAACCAAAACCTCATGCAAAATAGTGTTGCCCCTCTGATGAACCAGGAACCAGGATCCAGCTGACCTATAACAGGCTGGGGCAGTCACAGATGAAGCTGCTGAGGCCACTGCAATGTCTTATCCTGAAGGCAAAACCAAATCTCCTGAAGTTTCTTCCAAGCTGAGTATATAACCTTCTCAAATAATCATCATCTCAAGTCAACTGAAACTTTCCTAAATAATTTCTCCCCCGCCCCCACCTCCTTCTCTACAGTCATCCCACAAGCTGAATCAAGCCTCTGCTTCTATCCCCCTTCAAGGTACCTGCCTTTCTGGTTTGGTCCATTTTCCAAACTAGCTGTTTCTGACTTAATGCTTAAACCCAATCAGTGTCAGTGGGAGCTTGGACCTGTTTGATCCATTTTAAAACCAGCTGGGGCTCAAAACTAAAACCTGGTAGTGAATGCATCGACTTGCACTGTACCTTCTTGCCCTGGAACTGGGGGGTGGTGAGCTCTTCTGTGTCTGAATGGCTCTGGTTAGGTTCAAGCCTGAACCACATGTCTCCAAATTTACCACAGCTTTTTCTCCTTTTGTTCCCTAAAACGCAAAGATGACTGCACCAGGATCAGCCACAAACCCAGCTGCCCTGGTGTAGCCCAGGTTAATGCACTCAGCTGCAGATAGCTGTTCGCATCCCTCTACACTTCAGTTCTGCCGTGTCCGTTGCTCCTCCAACTGGCTGTGTGATCTAGCCCTCAGCTCTGTCAGGTACCCATCAAAAAAGTGACACTTTTGCCACCCACCGTGTAAAACTGGTAGAGCGGTCCTGTGCAGATGGGGGTCCAAACTTTGCCCCCTGGCTTCCAGCAGCACCAAAGCCAGATGGGAGCTGCTGTCTGTGTGGTGACTTGTTTGAACTCTGTCCCTGATGGGGTGGAACTGAATGGACATTTATGAGTCGTTTGAAAGGAGGGAAGGCAGATGGATGATTCCTTCCATCAGAGTTGCTATGGAAGGCAGCTGTGCCTCAGGGCCATGGGCCTGTGGCTGCCACTTCACACCCTCCATCTGTAGCTGGACCTCCTCCCTCTCCCTCTAACCCCCTTGGTTCTCCCTCTTCTTCTAACCTGTTGTTTAGAATTTATTGGTTTGCCTCTTTTCACTTTTTGCTGTCAAAGGCCCTTTTGTTTGTATTTGCAACAGGGGCGACCAGATCCAGAATCTGTGTGTTTCTGATCTGGTGTTTGCTTTTATACCCTTTGCCAGGTTAGTAAATAAACACTGCCCCCCCAATCTCTTCTTAGTCTTTCTCTATTTCCTTTACCCAGTTTTATCATTTTGCATGTTACTTTTCACCACCACATATATGTGTCGCAAAAAGTGCCTGACTGACAGAGGAAGCACTTTGTGTGGATGGCAACTATGACAGTGAGTACACATTTCCATAATGCTGACAATTAGTCCATTAACATCACATCAGACTTCCAAGGTGGGAAGTGTTATTGTGTACACTACACAGATAAAGAAACTGAGGCTCAGAGAGATTATGTAATTTGTCCAAGGTTATAGTGCTTGTAAAGTACAGAGCAGACATTTAAACACAGAATTGTATCCCTAATGAGAATTTATACCTGACCAGAGTAAGGGCTTTGTTTAGTTCATGTTCTACCCCTAGGGCATAGGACAGTGCCTGGCACTTAGTATAAATGAATTAATAAATGAGAGATAGGTTATCTTCTTCCTAGAATTTTGAAGATTAAAAATATTAATGCATGTAAATAAACCAGTGCTTGGCACATAGAGTCATGTGCTACTTTATGACAAAGGTAGATTCTGATAATGGTACCATTAGGGGATTTTGTCCTTGGGTGAAACCCTTAGTGTATAACCCAAACCTAAGTGGTATAGCTACTTTGCATCAAGGCTGTGGAGAAGAACCACTGTCATACATGCAGTCTGTCGTTGACTGAAATGACAACTGTAGCTAGAGCCCAATAAAGATTAAAAAAAAAAAAAAAAGCTTGTCCATAGCTGCCTCCGGTTAACCTTGGCCTATATTAATACCCTTTATCTTCTGAGCAGCAATTAGATATCATAATTGGTTCTCAACTTAAAATTAGAAGAATAGTTCTCAAGTTATGCCCACATCTCTTACTGCTGGACTGAACAGGACTCATATCTTCAGTGCCAAATACTGGAACTCTCAGAAAAATCTCAAGTAAGTGGGTAACATTCTTAATATTTTAGATTTTACCCTCATGAATTTTTCTTAACACATCTAAGCTATTATAGCTTATCTACTGCAAACACAAGTGAGTGAACAAGCAGCAAATACTAACAGGAAAAGATGAAAACAGCTCTAACTGGAAACCAGGAAGCAGCCTTGTTTTGTTTATAAATATAAGATCAAGGAGTGTAATATACAACACTAACACGAATATCCTTGAGCAATAAAAGAAATGTAGGAATATGTATATATCTATACCAGTATATGTCTGTACCTAGTTATATATTGATAGGTCTCTTTTATATCTCATCTGTGGTTTTTTTTTAATTTTGATTGAATAAATATATCTACATTTAACCATGTGCCATGAAGAGCGCCTCGATTTACTTCCAGGATGTTCTGCTTCCTGAACAAATTAAAGAATCGTTGAACTTGGAAAGCAAGAACAAAGAAAAAGTAAAAATCTGGCAAAACCAGCGGTTGCTATTTCCCACAGGCTCATTCGTCACTTAAATGAGGAAACCCACAAGGACTTTAGAAAAAATGAAGTTTCTTCTTCATCCAAGTAGAACTTGAATCCAAGTGTTTAGAATGCCAAAGCATACAGTTCTACAGTATTACAAAGATGCTATAAAGATAATCCATAGATCACTGGTTTTTTATTTTAATATTACCATCAAGAAAATCATGTAGAGCTTATAAAGGAAAAGTGAAAATCCATTCTTTAAAACTTATCCAGTCTGCTAACATTATCTTGCAAAGTAGTAGTCTCAAAGCAAGCACCAAATGGCCAGAAAACTTGCAGCTTAAGAGTAAAAATGTGAAAATAACATGTTATTTGAAGGGCCTAATTATGCTTTTGGGAAGGGCACTGAACTGTAGCTATTTTCATTAGTGGGCATTGACTGTACAAATTCCCACTTCAATCGGGCCTTGCCATGGCCCCCAAACCAGGCCGTTTGTGTAAATATTAGTGTGATTTCCACCACAAGCATAAATCATGGGATATTAACCAGATCTCCTTGAACAGTTCCACTGAGTTCCTCCTGACTGTAATGAATCTCACCCAGCAGTCTGCTGAAATATGTTTATTTTAAAATATTTAAACATTTACTTGGTGCAAAATAAGGAAATAGCAGCATGTTTAATGGCAATTTTCTAGCAAAAAGAAGGAGAAATATGTATTTACTGTAACTCCTTCTTACCTCACAAAAGACACATTCCAAATCTAAAAAAGAGGAAGATACAAAATCCCCCCTAAAAGTTACAAAATCTCTTCTCAAAAGAATCACAACAAAATCATCAAAATTCAGAGTGTCTTTTCCCTGATTTTCCTTTTCTATGTTGGCATTTCATTTTTCTCTCCACTATCTCTTTCACTGGTAAATTCCCTCAGATCCAGACTACATTAAATTAAATGTTCCTCCCTCAGGCAGTGCTCCTGAAACCAGTCTAGTCTCACTATACCTGCTAGGCAACCCTGGCAGTAATTTGTGCCTCTAATAGAATGATTCCTACTCACACCAAGACCAACCTGATTCTCACAAGCCAAACAAGAGGCAGGCTAGTAGGTCTCTGGATCAGTCTGGGACCCACTCTGTCTTCCTTTCAATCTGATAAGAAAATTGCACATACATATTCTTCAAAGAAACATATCGAGGTAGATCTGAAACTGAGGGAATCCCTAAGTAAAATGAGGAAAAAGAGCATAAATACCACAGTCTTTCCTAGTGAGTCTCACTTGACTTGTGACCAGAGTGTGCAGATGCTTGTCACTGGTGCCTAACTTCATGGAAGGCATAACTCAGCTTCTATTGCACGTTGAACACATCTGGTCATGTTACACAATGATATAAGCAGATATTTTCCTATCTATACTTCAGTCTAGTCTTGCATATTCTCAGTTCATATAGCATATTTTGTTATACCTCAACCTGGCAGAGAACATAAAACAAAAGCAAACCTCAACTCCATCTGAAGAACTAAAGCTACTATTTCATCATTGTTTACATCTCCATTCATTAAAAGCGACAAACATTTAAAAGGATGTCATGTAAAAGTAATTTTTAATGTTTGTATACAGAATGCAAAAGATAGAAGGCCAAAGTTAGCATTTCTGAAAATAAGGATAGTGATATTGATCTTGCGATGGGATTACAAAGCCACTGGTGATTGTGCTAAGTTAGGAAATCCCACTTGTAGCATGTAATTGGCATTGATAATGACACAGGTCTATAAGATTCAATTGTTGATCTCATTCTTAGGCCATCTTGAGTGTTCATAAACTAAATTTCAGGGAACTTTTAGTACAAACTGCACATTCTGCAGTTGTGCACCCTGAGTCATGAAGTGCAGTCGTAAGGTGAATAGTATTTTTAAGTCTATGCTCAAGTATAGTCTTGGTTTTTACAAGAGAGTAATTGGCTTGGTCAGGAGTAGTAAGTCCCTTTCAAGCTACAAAATAGTTGCTACTACCTACTATGTTTTATCTACTTATTTCTGCCAGTTCATAAAAACTGTGCAGTGAAGAGCAAGGTATAGCATAAATTCTAGCATGCCCAAGTTTATGGATGAAAATTAGAAGGGGAAAAAACAAGTGTCCAGTATTATTGATAAATGAAGGATTTCTGTCTTTTCCCTCCTCTGTCAACCAGTGTCCTGTCAGGTTACATGAAAGCACCACGTATGTTCACCCTCTTTGTTCCCCTGCCCCCAGCTACTTTTCATCATCTCTCAGCTCTTCTCAGCCCCCTGACTATCTTCCCACTTTCCATTACTTCCTTATCGATTCTGCATACTACAGCCAAAGAAATTATCTTGAAATTTAAAGCGGATTACCTGCACAACTCCCCCCTTCTTAAAGCTTCACAAAGTCATCCCACTGCACTTAGAGTGAACCCCCTACACCCTGGCCTGCCCTGCATCAGACTTTATCTTGAGCTCCTCCTGTCCCACTACACTGCTTTTCGTTCAAGGTGTTCCAGCCATGTACTGAACTTCTGTCTGTTCCTGTAATGTGCTACTCCTCTGGAACAATTGTCCATCTGATTTTTTAAACAATTCTAAATGTGTAAGGAATCTAAATAGTAAATATAGATAGCATATGCAAAGAACAAAGTTGTTATTTTGCCATTCCCTTTTCCATGAGTCACTGCATTGATATTGCTGGCTCACTGTGATCTGCCATGCCCTCTTCTTGAGCATGCAGGAGGTTCTACTTCTTAGCTTACTTGTAGGCCCATAATGCCATGGGGCCAGTGCTAGCCAATGAAGTATATGAATGGAAGTGTTACTGGGTAAAGTAAGGGGGACCCCCAAGACTCCAAATCTGCCTGCACTAAATATGTTCTGCCATTCACTGCATCAAGACAAAACATTCTAGTGCATAAGACTTTCAATGGAAAGGGACTTTAATACAATTATTGTACAATCAAGAGCAGAGAAAGAATCTACTTAAAAGTTTAACCCTAAGTTACCCATCCCCTCTCAAAGTTCTTTTCCAGTCTTTTCTAGCTTCACCTTCCTGACAGCTCCACCCTTTCTTAGAGTAGGGCAGGGAACATGGAAACTCCTCCTTTCCTGGGGATTACCCTGTTGCACAAGCAAAATGTGTCACTCTGGACTGAGGCTCACTGACTTCTGTATGATTGAAGTCATTCAGGCTTTTGTTCCAACGTCATCCACTCAAGAAGTCATCTCACATATAAACTAGTCATGGTCCCCATATGCCCTGCTTTTCCCTTTCTACTATACCATTATTTGATGTCATTTATTTATTTAGTACCCTGTCTCTCACTAAAAATATGAAAATGTTAAATTTCACTAGGGATTATTTTGACTCTTTGCTCTACATTAATGCCTATGCCTACTGCAGAGGTCTACTATACCATTATTTGATGTCATTTATTTATTTAGTACCCTGTCTCTCACTAAAAATATGAAAATGTTAAATTTCACTAGGGATTATTTTGACTCTTTGCTCTACATTAATGCCTATGCCTACTGCAGAGGTCAGCACATAGCTAGTGCTTAAGAAAAATATGTTAAATACATGAACAAAGTAGAAATAGGTAATATTCAACCCAGCCTTACTCTCCAAGAGTAATCATCAAGATCTCAAATATAATGATAAACACAGCTCAGTCAATAATTAATCCACTCATCCATCCATTTTCCTCAAATTCATTCAATAGCTTTCTTAAAAAAATTTATTTTTTAATTTTTGCATAGAAGAATTGGGCTGCAGGTCAGAGGTGTAAGGAATAAGAAGATTCTGCACCAGAGATAGAGAGAGGAGCAGCAGGTGAGACAGGATAGGTCTGCTGCACCATAGGTGGGTCAGCTCCCTGGCAGGGCTCAAACTCAAGCAACAGCTGCAGTGAGCTGTCGAAGTGGTAGCACTGAGACTTATTTCCTAGGCCACCAAGGAAGCCCCATTCAGCAGCCTTCATGAGACACTTATGATATGGAAGGCACTACAGTAAACTAGCAAAATTAAACCATTGAGATGCTCACTTGTGGTGGATAAAACGGCAAGAGAGCATTTAATTATGACAGCACATACTACAGAGTGAAATAGAGGCTGGTGCAAAGTTCTAGTGTGACATGGAGAGAGGAATTAATTCTCAAACAGTTAATGTTTTGTAATGTTATATCTTATCTAGTATTTTGATACAGTACAAGTGCTAAATTGTGAGGCTTATGTTCTGCTATGATTGGAATGACCATCAAATATCCTCAGAGAAGCATTACCAGTCTAAATGAATAAAATGTTAGGAATTGTTTCACAGATTCCAATTTAAATGATATGTTACTTATTTTAAAAGTACTGTTCTGTTTGTTGCTGTAAAGTATGATCGTTGATTTTGTCATTGGATGTTGAAACTCCTGATATTACAAATTGAGTTTGTAAATAGGCTAGTAATTTAAATGTCTTTGTGTTCTGGTTTTACTATTGCTATAAATTAAGTCAGAAAAATTCCTCTATTCACTGTAATAATGAATTATATCATTTGAATTAAATGGTTTAGATACAAAAAAGAAGTAGAGACATGTTTTGGACATATTCTTACATATCTTAGAAGAATATTTAAGTTATCTAGAAAAAAATCTTGACTAAGATCTTGAGTTAATGAATATGCTTGGAATTACATAAGTCCTTAATAAATGATACCTAAATTATTACTAGTATATCATTATTGTTCTATTTTTGTGATAGTTTATCCTTATTTACAGATTTCTTTATGAATTTGTTTATTCATTAAATTTTGTTTATGACCCTAAAATCAACACCTATGTCACTTACATGGTTACCTAAGGACTTATATGTATACACAAAGCACTACAAAACTTGAGTTTTGTACAAAACAGATATATATGTGTTCCCAACTAAAGTCAAACAAAATCATGCTATGCTTTTTATCCCTCATATTTTTCCTGGCCTAAGTGCCATAATTTTCTCATTTTTATACTTTTTTGGAGAGTTGATTGTTTGAAACATCCCCACGTATAGAGCTGAAATTCTGGTTCTAAGTGTAAGAAGGTTGTGATGTGAGTTACAGAGAAAATACATATGTGAGGTATTCAGTTAAGGTAGGTGTGAATAGGCTGCTGGTCATGACATTATTATTAAATAAGTTATCTTTCAAAAATAAAAAAAAAAAACAAAGAAAAGATGTGTATAGATCAGTTGACAAGATTATTGTGAGAAAGGCTTATAGGAACCTAGCACTGTATTTCCACCAGGAGCAGTGTTTCAGGATTCACTAAGTCAGTGTTACTAGTGACTTTATAGAATATAAATACCATGAATAATGAGAATCAACTGTATTTATGTTGGAGATTTGCTTTTAACAACAGTCATTCAGTAGACTTCCGCACAGATGAGTCTATTGGAATTCTCAAAATAGCATTTTTTCTAATAAACAGCCCAAATACTTAATTTTAGCAATATTCTACCTATAATCCAACAAGTATTAAAACTTAAAACCAAATTTAATTTATTCCACTCTAGAGTTCTCCTAGTTTCATCTAGATTACCCTGGGGAGGGGGTAGTAAAAGAAAACATAATTATGGTATATAGCGTAGTCCTTATTTCAAAATATATAATTTATATGAAAAGACATTTTGCAAAGAAGAAATTTTCTTTCTTTTTTTTTTTTAAAGATTTATTTATTTGTGCATACATAACTGGGGTGCAGGCCAGAGGCTCAGGGGCGGTGAGAGGCTTCACCAGAGACAGAGTGGGGAACAGAACAGGCAGATCGACGAAGTACACTGCTGAGGGGAGCAGCTGGCAGATCAGGAGAAGTCTGCCACGCCATGTGGTCACCTCCGGGGCAGGAGGACATCGAACTCATGCAGAAGCGGCTCTAGATTCTCAGTGTTGTGCTTTAACCCGCTGCGCTACCAGGGAGGGCCAAGAAATTTTATTTCTTACAGAGACAGGCATGCTTACTCTCAATGACGTGAATGCCTTGGCCAGGGTATTTAAGAGGAAGAATTGTTTTGAATGAGAAATTGGTTGTCATCAATTCTCTGTCCCAAGTGACTATAAATATGCAAAGAGTCTCTGGCATTGATTACTAGTTTGTATAAAGGTACTAAATGCAATTATAGAAGAGATTTGGGATTTGGGAATTAACACATTAAAACATTATCCGTAATTATTATCTGAACAACAATCAGAATATTAACCTTGGCAAAGAGTGTAGAATAAGGAGGTGAAAATCAAGAAAGGCAAAGTTTACCTGCAAGGATTGTCAGGAAATGTCCAGACTAGGAAGTGATCCTTAAACATCAGTGGGATTGAAGCATTACAAGAACCAAGCAAACATTCAAACATCCACTTTCACTCCCAGAATTCTCCCTCAGCAGAAACAGCTGGAGTCTGCAGTTTGGCAGGTGGCCTGGGAATCTTGATGCAGATTGTCCTGGACTACACTGTAGTTGCTGAGGGGATGAGCAGCCAGCAGGAAGGTGCTGAGAGCATTCCTGACTGCTCTCTGAAACACACGCTGATGCATTACTGGAAGGATATACTACATAAAAGCAGTGATTCTCTGGGAGAAGCAAATTTACAAGGATGTTACTGAGCAGACTAAGTGGATGAAGAAAGTTCTGAAAACAAAATTTACTTATAGATAATTTTTCTATAACTGCTCCTGTTCCTTTTATTTAAAAAAAAATCATTTTTATTTTTTTATACATACAAGAACTGGGGTATAAACCAGAGGTGCAGAGGCTGAGAGGATTCACCAGAGACAGAATGGAGAGCAGAGCAGGCAGATGTACTGAAATACACTGCTGAAGGGAGCAATAGGTGAAGCAGGAGAGGTCTGCTGCACCATGTGGGTAAGCTCCCTGGCTGGGGATCGAAATTCTGTTGTAGTGGCTGCTGATAGTTTCAGAGTGCTGAGACTTTAACCTCTGCAATGCGAGGGAGGCCCTCCTCTTCCTTTTACCAGATGATAAAGTGAGTGTTAAGGAGGCATATAGCTACTATGCTGGGCTGGAGCTTTCCACAATTAAAGTGATAATAGTTATTGTTTCTAGATATATGCATACATATATTTTTTTTTTATTTATATTTTACATTGCTAGTTTATGGTGAAGAAATTTAAGTACCTCATTCCAAGTACTTATATCTGTGTGCCAAAAAGCCCCAAACTGGGGTACAGGCCAGAGGTACAGGGATGGTGAGCAGATTCACCAGCGACAGAGTGGGGAGCAGAATAGACCCACAAGTACGCTGCTGAGGGGAGCAGCGGGCAGGTCAGGAGAGGTCTGCACTGCCATGTGGATCTCCTCCGGGGCAGGCGGGGATCAAACTCACGCTGAAATGGCTTCAGCCTCCCATGGCTTTAGCCTCCCAGCGCTGTGCTTCAACCTGCTGTGCCACCAGGGAGGGCCCTAGGTGTGGAATCTTAACCTATCTGTATGGAATTTTCCACATCATGGTAAACAGGTAATCTGCCTTAAGGACCCCTCCTCTCCCCAAGGGGAAGGTGACTTTGAAATAAGCCATTCTCTAACCTCTGCCTTTTAAAGTCTTCCAATTCCTACAGTTCTTTGGAACTCCTTTCTTCTTACTGGATGGAATGCTGCCTGCCCTCGACATGAATCATTGAATAAAGTCAATTAAATCTTCAAATTTACTCAGGTAAATTTTTTTAACAGTGACAAATTATTATATTAGAAAGTGTTATGTATCATGGAAAAATAGAAAGAGAAAGCATATTTGGTAGGGAAGGGGACAGTTTATAATTTTAAATAAAATTTCCAGGAGAGACCTGCCATTGAGTAAAGATGTGTAGGAAGAAAAGAAACTGAATTAAAGAATTCAGAGTTACAGAATTTCAGGGATGGGCCAGTTCAAAAACTTTATGGCCAAAAGGTCACTTGGAATAGATGAAAGAGTGAGGACAGATGAGGTCATCATAAAGAGGGGGGCTCTATTAGTATAGACTCAGCTTCTAGAATGGAGATTTCCAGGTGTATCAATCAGTACTAACTGAATCCAATTTAGATTTCCTTAAATCTGCAGCCTCCAAGGTTGACTTCTGAGTAGCTACCCAACCTCGAATAAGTTATTTAACACTGCAGAACCTCAAATTCCTTTTCTGTAAAAATGGGATGGTGGGCCCTCCCTGGTGGCACAGTGGGTTAAAGCACTGCACTAAGAAGCTAAAGCCACTTCCGCATGAGTTTATTCCGGCCAGCCCCGGAGGTGACCACATGGTGCGGCAGACCTCTCCTGGCCTGCCCGCTGCTCCCCTCAGCAGTGTGCTTCGTCGATCTGCCTGTTCTGCTCCCCACTCTGTCTCTGGTGAATCCTCTCACCCTCCAGATCTCTGGCCTGTACCCCAGTTCTGTATGAAAAAATAAATCTTTAAAAAAAAAAATGGGATGGTGGTGGTACCTACCTTATTGAAGTTGATAAGATACAGTGAATTGATACATATATACGCACTTAAGAACAGAGTATGGCATATATGTTAGTTAACAGTACAATTTAAACACTAGCTGTGAAGAGTTGTGACTTTTTTCCCACACCCTGTTAAAACTGTTTTTTCTCATTTCTTTCCATAATGAGTCACTTGGTGACGTTTAATTAGGAAGTTGTAAACCCTTCTGGGAACTTCAGAATAAAGGGTATGTTTGATTTCCATTTGCCTATTTGTTAGATGAGTTGTATGAGTTGTTACAGGAACAAAAGAAATAATACTTGGACATGCCAGAGGAAATGCATACACAATCAAATATTAAAATAAAGCAGTTATTCTCAGATTCCTACTTTAGCCTTTGATTATATTAGAAAGAATTAAGAAGAGAAAAGAAAAAGATTCCTTATATCATCTAGTTTAATCCTTTACTCTTTCTTCACTGGATATAACCCAGAAATATGTGGCCAGGTGCCCACTAGAACTGGAAAATTGACATAAAACCAACTCAAGTTCTTTTCATAAATAGAAAGGAACTGAATCAGGGTAATACCCAAGGAAAGTAAAAGTTTCTAGAATTTAAGTGCTTTCTTATGATGTAAGAAGGGTCTATGAGAGGTCATAGCAGATTGACCTCATGTGGTGGAACTACCTGCTCTAAATAGGTTCTGCCATCCATTGCATCAAAACAAAACATATTACACTTTTAATGGAAAGGAAATTTAATACAATTAGTTTGCAATACAGAAAAGACAAAGAATATAGTTTCTGGATCAAACACCCAAAGTTACCCATCCCTACGTGGGTAAAAGTCCACCCAAAGGATTTGGCCCAAAATAAGGCCTGAAAGCCCAGTACAAGTCTAAAGTCCCTTCTGGCAGGAACCTACAGAAAAGGGTCAGAAATGGCCAGACAAGTCTGGGAGGAAAAGAGCAAAATCAAAATCAAGATAAAAGCTGCATGTTAACCTCCCCCCCAGGTGTATCAACCACATCTCTTTCATCCAGTCCAGGGCCAACAGACAAGAACCACTTCTTCACACGTCTCTGCTCCATGTGCCTCCCTCAGGTCTCCTTGCTCTAGCCTGCTTCCTTTCTCCTCAGTCTCCTCTCCAGATTCTTCTCCCTGCTCAGCTCCACCCTCCTTTGGGTGGGGCAGGGAACCTGGACCCTCCCCTTTTCCTAGGGGCCACCCTATAACAGCACCACTGTGTATATCCCCAATAAAAAGAAAGATTTTTTTTTACTAAAGTTTCTCAACTTTGTACTATTGATGCTTTAGATGAAATAATTATTGTTGGGGTACAGGGTTATTGTAGGCTGCTTAGCAGCTTCCTTAACCACTGCCACTAGATGCCAATTGCAACTCCTCTCCCCCTCACAAAAATAATGCGTCAAGACATTGTTGAATCTCCCCTGGAATTTGGGGGGTAAGAGGGGGTAGATGTAAAGTAGCCCCTTTTGGGAAAACTGTTCTCTATAAGCTTAGATATTTGTTTGAAATTACCCAAGAAATGTTAACATTTTCCAGACTGGCTTCTCTGAAAATTACAACAAAATTGAATGCTTTTGAAGCCTTTCTATGTTAAAAATTTACATTTTATTTTTCAATTTGTACGGATTATAAGGAAAAAAATTAATTTGGAGGAGGGTTTTTTATATGATGAAATTTTATGGTCTGTTATTTCAAACTGTTTTACACAATTTTCTATTACTATAAAATTATAGCAAAAAATGTTTTTGGCTTATAAATTTTGTAAGAAGGTATTTCTTTATGTTTTCTTCTTCTAAGTTGTACATAGTTTCCCAGAATGAATGACACATGTTCCTTACTATTTGTATATTTTCTTAAGAGGAAGCAGGCACATTACAAAAGCCATCTAAAGTATACCTTATAAGAATTTTGGCTGATAATTACTTTCCCTTCCTCTTGAACATTAAACGTGAATAATTCAGGTTTAAGGCCATAAGAGCTTGAGTACTCTTAACACTATAATTTAAGATTGTCAGAAAATTATGAATAAATTGCTATCTAAATAATCTCCAAATTTTACGAGTTTTTTGAGATCACATTGAGAAAAAACTGTAACCCCAAATTAGCTTTTTGTATGGTTTATTTCTTGGTATAAAGAAGTCAAATCAAATTCTGTGTCTTTTAATATCATTGATTTGATTAAGAAAAAATGTATTTGTTTTGTATTTTATAGTGCATAAAAGTAGGCCCTATCCACATCTCCACCTTCAAGTTGAAACAACCCTAAACTACTTGGCAGGTTGCTCACAAAAATTTCAAGGCAGAAAAACGTCTCTTGGATTTTGTCCTCCTTTCACAGATCAGTTCAACCTAATATCTGATTTAGTTTCCAAACCATGCAACTGGTGTTTATTTAAAGATTTATTGTTTTGAACTTAAAGCATTGCATTCTGAAGATAGAGCACAAAGTATGTTTGGATAGGCCTCTTTCATAACCCCCACCCAGCAGTTCAGCACCGTTACACAGTCCAGGGAGCTCCAGTATTGCTTCCAACTTTCCCCCAAGGCATGTTTCCCCCCAAATGTTTACGTGTGGTCCAGCAAGGGCTTATAAGAATCTGATTTTACAAACATTGGGGATCAAACTAGAATTCCCTTAGGCATTTTCATACTTTAAAACCTTAAGAGATTTTGATCACTTCTTTGCACAATTGATCACTGATGTTAAACATTGGAGCAATCTAGAGATCAGCAGAACATTTTGCACTGTGGGTTCTGCACGTAGACTTAGCAAGAGCATGTGACGTTCCCCAGGGTTTGATAGGCGATGGAGCATATGCGTCACAGCAGACAGCACATGTGCAAGATGTGTCTTTCCCTCTCACATACCATCTGTTTCCCACATAACTGAAGTCTTTGCCCATAATCTGGACAATCAAGTTCTTTCTTCATAGTGATTTACATTAAGAGAAAATTTTATCCTTACCATGCCTTTTTTACATTTCATATTCACTGTGTCTTTGGGGGGGGGAAGGCATATTAATTTTCCATGGATAGCAAATACTGCTTCCAAATCGAATCCTTATATTAAAGGGAGTCATGGGAATCTGGTGTATGGCCAGCTGTTCACCAAAGAAGAGGCAAGAGAATGCAGTACAAAGGAAATACTTGACTTCCAGCACTACATGTGACTTAGCATTTTTGAATCTGTTTGTTCTTCTATGAATAATACAATATTCATAGACTTGAAGATGTCATTGTCTTGCAGATGCACTGTTATTTTTGGCACTGGCAAAACAGAAAAAATTGATACCAACTATAACATAATTCTGTTTAACCCTTAAAGTGATGATGATGATGATTTTGTTCATTGAAGAGTTCTTTTAGATGTAGGGATAGATTTTTGGGTTATATTTTACTTTTGTATATAAGAAGATGAAATTACAGACCAACAATTAGTTAAGATAGTCTTAAAATGACTTTATTGTCCAGCTTTCTATATTTGCTTTGAATCATATGTAGCAGCCTATCAAAGCTGATAAAGTATTTTCAAAAACACTGCATTACTATCATCATTACATATTTTTCCTGACACCTATTTACAAGTTTTTGTTATTTTTTAAGATTTATTTACTTATGCATAGAAGAACTGGGGAGTAGGTCAGAGGTGCGGGGGTGAGGGTAGACAGATTAGGGAGCAAAAAAGGCAGATCTACTGAAGTACACTGGTAAGGGGAGCAGCAGGAAATACAGGACAGGTCTGCATGCCTTATGTGGATCAGCTCCTTGGTGCAGTGGGGATCGAATTGAAGAGACACTATAACAGGGTGGCCTCCAGGAAAAGGGGAGATTCCAGGTTCCCTGCCCCACCCAAGGAAAGTGGAGCTGGGCAGGGAGAAGAATATGGAGCACTGAGGAGAAAGAAAGCAAGATAGAGAGCCAGAACAAGACCTGAGGGAGGCACATGGAGCAGAAAGACATGTGAAGAAGCAGCTCTTGTCTCTTGGCTCTGGACTGGGTGAAGCAGAAGAGAGTCCTTGCGGGGTGGTCAACAAAGGCAGATTTATCTTGATTTTGATTTTGCTCTTTTCCTGCCAGACTTGCCTGGCCATTTCTGACCCTTTTCTATGGGTCCCTGCCAGAAGGTGCTTTAGAGCAAGGCGCAGGCCTTGCTCTGAGCAAGTCCCTTTTGGGTGGACTTTTACCCACGAGGGGATGGGTAACTTTGGGTGTTTGATTTAGAAGCTATATTCTTTGTCTTTTCTGTATTGCAAACTAATTGTATTAAAGTTCCTTTCCATTAAAAGTGTAATATGCTTTGTCTTGATGCAGTGGATGGCAGAACCTATTTAGAGCAGCTAGGTTTGGGGGCTTACGGGTGCTCCTTCTCACTGCCCTGTAACAGTAGTGGCGATAGTTCTGAGATTTAACCACTGGGTCACAAGGAGGCCTCTATTTACAAGTTTGACACTGTTACTTTCTTCATCTTACCAAAGGGTACCAACAACACATGTTTTGGCCACAACCACAACCCAGGCGGTCCTAAAATGACAAGAGGTTGGTTTTCCAGTCTTTCTACCAGAAAACAAAACTGAAAGTCAGCTCTACAGTCACAGCAACTGCACCATGAATTCTGTAGACAAACAACAAAAATAGCAAAATACTATCCGTTTCAAAGACATAAAAAGTGAATTAAAAATGTGTTTCATAGAAGTAAACTATTGACTAACAAAAACAAATGAGGTTGTTGTGAATTTGTACTTAGTAAAGTGACTTAGTAAATTTAAAACATCACACCTATGTACATTTTTAAATTTAGGTATTCCTGTTCTGCCTAGAATAATAATAGAAGCTGCCATAAAGAGTATTATGCATATCAGGTTTTAGAAGAAAAATGTCAGACTCAGAGTCCAAGGCAACTTTCTAAGTATTATATTTAGGGGTCAAAGTGGTCAGTTTGCCCCTCTGATATATCATACTGTAACAGATACAGGTTTCATGGACTCTACCCCCACCCAAGATACTGGAACTACAAATCCCAGCAATACCAATGAGAAGCACACTGGGACCCGAGGGTGGAGCTGAGCAACCCGGGTGGGATAAAACCAGACATGTGGTTTCCGGGGCTCCTTTGGCCTGGTGGTTCGTGGCTGGTGGTTTGGCTCTTGATCAGCTTTCATTGTGCTATTGGGGTTCCAAGTCAGCAGAACTGGTAGGACGCTTTAGTTAACTTGTATCTCTCTCTCTCCCTGGGTTGTTCCTTTTCCTTCCCCCTTGTAAATAAATCCATTATTGACCCTTTTTGTGTGTGTCTGCAGTACAGTTGACTCAAGCATGCCAGTGAGGACCCACAGTCAGGACCCACAGGTTGCCCTGTAACAATATCTGCCAGATATTCCAAGGTATTTAAATTCTTCTAGATAAGGTCCATGTTAATAACATAGTTTAGTAGTGGGGTATATTCATCTACTACCAGTCAATATCACCTTGGTTGAAGGTTGTTTATCAGAATAATTATGGAATTGACAACTTAAAGAGAAAATAATCCACAGTTAATAAAAAGAATAATTACAGTGTAATAAATATGCAATAAAATTGCAAAGAACAAAGTGCAAAATGGAAGCCAATCGTACAAGGTAAATATATAAATACTGTACATCTGAACATGTTACAGGACAGGGAGAGAAAGGCAGCACTGAAGGCCCAAACCTGCCTGCTCTAAGTGGGTTCTGCCATCCGCTGCATCAAGACAAAACATACAAGTCTTTAATGAAAAGGGACTTTCATACAGTGAGTATACAATACAGCAGACAAAGCATACAATGTCTAAATCAAACACCTGAAGTTACCCATCCCCTCTTAAGTAAAAAACCCAAAAGGGATGAGTCCAAAGCAAGGCCTGAAAGCTCGCCACAAGTCCAAAGCACCTTCTGGCTGGGACCCATAGAAAAGGGTCAGAAATGGCCAGACAAGTCTGGGAGGAAAAGAGCAAAATCAAAATCAATGTAAACACTGCCATAGTTACCTCCCTACTGGTATCTCACCCACCAGTCCAAGGTCAAGAAACAAGCACAGTTTCTTCATCACATGCTCACTGCTCCATGTGGCTTCCTCAGGTCACCTTCTGGCTCTCCATCCTGCTTCCTTCTCAGATTCTTTCACCTCTCTCTCTTTTTTCTCCTTAGCTCCACCCTACTTCTGGGTGGGGCAGGGAACCTGGAACTTCCTCTTTTCCTAGGGACCACTCAATTGCAAACAGCATAGTCACAATCTACCTGTCCCTAACAGATGACCATTTTAACTGACCTTAAAAATATTGAGATGGACAACGGATTCTATAAATGTCTTCCATATCTATTGATTCATATCTTCAGGACATTTTGAAAAATAATTGTGCTCCTTAAAACATGGGGCATTTGTGGCATAGTGCACTAAGAATAGGCAACTCCTTGAGTGTGACTTTTGGAAATTTCCTATATCTGTCTTATGCTTTAGCTTCTGTTAGCTATTACTATTATCTGGGTTGGTTGACATTCCTTAAGAAGCACTGACAGATTCTTATTCTGTCCTTCTTCTGTAGAGAATGGTAAACACATTTTAAAAAATAGAAGGGTTCTGAATGAAAATTTGAATGAACTGTTTTTGAAACTTCATATCATAATCTATTAGTAAGTGATAGAATCTATTTAGTGAGACATGTACACCATTTTAAAAATAAGACAAAATAAAATAGCATAAAGCATTGAAATTGAATAAAAAATATCAAGGCATACCCCACAGTATAAAATCCATTCAATTATATGTTAGTCTATTTTATATTTGTGTTTTGACTGCCACGTGACATGTATTTTAGTTTGTAGTACCAAAAAGTCTGGTAAAATCTACTCTGAAATCTTGCCATTCTGAGTGTGAAACAGCAATGCTCCTTAGAAATGCAAATTTCAGATTCCTCCCTATCCTTACTGGAGTCAGACTCCAAAGTGATTCGTTGAGCTCACCCAAGGTAGAGAAGCCCTGCCCCAATGCCTTCTGCTTTCTGCATAATTACCTGTGCACTGCCACGTGTGAGTATGGGAGACGTGAGCATGGTTTGAGGATTATCTCAGGTGATCTGCTGCTCAACTTCCATTTCCCTGACTTCTCTTAGGGATAACATAGAAATGGGTCATTGACTTTTTCTTTTTTTAGAGACTGGTGATTTTTTTTTTTTTTTGATTAGTTTACCACACACATACACACACTCCCTCTGTATACACATATCCCACTTTTCTTGATAAAAATTGGAAAATCTTACAGCACAAGGCTAGTATTTTGTATAGGGCAACAATCAGATGGTTCTGTGTGGTCTTGTACAATCTGGACACAGCACTAATTCTACCTTCTCCACTCCCGACTGCACACAACTGGCCATGTGCAGGCCCTCCCTGGTCATCGACGGTCTTTGAGTTGTGACCTCTAGGCTACCATAGCTCAGTTTTGAACTTTTCTTCATAGACTGTAATCTGTATTCATTAGATCCTCTTTGAACTGTCCCATTGAAAATGATTTAAAAAAGATTCTGACCCCTGAATCAGCAGCAGAGTTTAGCTAAAGTATAGTATCCCAACCATAAAAAATTTATGTGGCTCTGGACCGCCTGGTGTTTGCAATTGGTTTCCATGGTTTTTACACTGCTGATTCTCATTCAGCTGTTGAGAGTGAGTCCCAGGCTTTGTCAGTGGTTTCATGATTATCCCTCAACACATTTTAGTGGAGTTTTAATCCTACTAAATATATGCCTTTGTGTTGGAGAGAAAGGATGTCCTGCACAAATTCTACAAATAGGTCTTACAAACCCCAACCCCACCTTAAACCAAAGAGTTCTAAGACACCCAGGACTACGAATCCCAAAATGTCATCACCTCTGAAGGGAGAATTGCAGGCAATTGAGGATGGAGTTAAGCAGCCAGGTTTGGTAGATAGATAACCTGATAAGTGGGCTGTGGAGGGGTCCTTGGTTTTCTGCCGGCTTTCAGCATGCTGTTGGAGTCTCAGCACAGCAGAACTGGTAGGACACCTTTACCAATTTATCTCTCTTTCTCTCTGAGTCATTCCTTTCTTCCTTTTCCCTCTTATAAATAAACCCTTTAATAACCTTATGTGTGTGCCTGCAGTTGAGTCTCGTTACAAGTCCCTGTTAAGCATGAAGAGTGAGGACCTCCAGTCATGCCAACCCACTTCACATTGGGGTTGCCCTGTAACACTTGCATTGCTTCTTCAAATCTTCTTCTTCTTCTTTAGCTTCTATTTGTTCTATCAGACTTTAGTTTGTTGTTCTAGGAAGACAGATTAACGTAATTTCAATTTAGCATACTCAGAGGTAAAGTGCCTCAGGCAGTGAGGTAGATGGGTCCTCACAGGGATGAAGCAGCCAGAGAGGAGGTAGGAATGTCCTCACAAAGCACTGCGTATGAATTGGGGCAGGTTGTGACACAAAGAGTAAGAAGATCTGAATTTCTTTCCATGAATAGCAATTTCCTCATTGTAATGGGCTTAGCTATCCTTTCTTTAAAAAAGATATTTCTGGTGGCAAGCAATGGAAGGCTGGATTTAAACTAGCTTAGGCAATGAAGGAAATTTACTAGCTCACAGAGATGAAAAGTGCAGCGAGAGGTCAGACTTCAGTCATAATCAGATCAAGGCTCCAGCTCCACTTCTCTGTGGAGTCTCTCAGCTCTCCTCTCTGTGTCTCAGCTTCATTTGTGGCCCAGCTTCCTACACAGTAAATAAACAGCTCAAGTATTTCCACATACAACAACTTCCCGTAGAAGAGAGAATATCTTTACTGACAACTCTTTGGTGAGAGCAAGGAAGGTTCCCAGAAATCGTTACAAAATTGTCCTTATATCATCCTGTTGGTCAGGGTTGGGTCATTTGCTGTCCTTGAATGATTCACTATAGCCAAGGTAACAAGACTACATTGACCAAGACTTAACTCTTTAGACTGCTCATCCATTCCTCATGGATAAAAGTTGTGGGGGAAACACTTTGCATGAGGAAGGGGTAGAAAGCTAAGTGGTGGCAAAATATTATTACAATCGGAAGAAAATTCACTGATCATGATCATACTCATAGTTGCTGCTTCTTTAAAGGCCTTCTTTAAAGAATGAAACCCTAGTAGGTAAAGAATTAGGAAAGCAGTACTGGTAACATCAATTTTTCTCAGTGCCTAGCTTAGCTCAGACTAAACTAACAAAAAATCATGGATTAGGTAGACTTAAACAGCAGAAATTAGCTTTCTTATAGCTTTAGTCTGGGAAGTTCAAGATCAGGATGCCAACATAGTTAAATTCAGGAAAAAAACTCTTTCTAGCTTACAAAATGGATGCCATTTTGTATGTTCTCACATGGAACAGTGAGAGAAGCTGTGGGGATTTGGTGGAGGAGAAAAGAGGAGAGACAAGGATGAAGTTCATAATATTGCCAGTTTAAGACCTTACCCTTGTGGCCACTTTACCCTCTTAATTCTCTTTCAATGTTTCTGTCTTCAGGTTCAGTTACAACTGGGAGTTAGGGCTTCAACATATGAATTTAGAGTGGGGGATGTGGAGGGTATCAGGGTATGATTAGGTACATGGTATGGACCAGCACTCAAATATTAATCATTGCCCAAGAATTTTGTAAGTGTCTGTCTTGTATTGAGGTATGACCAGGAATTGTAATATTGGGATTGGGATGGGATGGGATGGAAAAGTAGGATTTGTTTCTTGCTTTTAGGAACTTATAGTCTCATTGGGAAATCAAGACCAGTATGTCAAAAACTAGGACAAGCTCTGTGAGTTGTAATCAATGCTGAGGGAACTCCAGAGTGGCAGAGATGACTAAAATGGGAATGGTCCAGAAAATTTTATGGTGTTGAGACTTAAATGGAGATTTGGGAAGGGGTAGAAGGGAGTATGAAGTATTGAGTGTGTGCGAAAGAATGAAATTACACCATAAATGAAAATCAGCTCAAAATGGATAAAAGACTTGGGTGTAAGACCTGAAACCATAAGATACATAAAACATAGGCAAAATACTCCAAGACCTAAACCTCAGAAATATATTTGCAGACTCACCTTAAGCAACAAGGAACATAAAGGAGGAAATAAACTGGGACTGTATCAAACTAAGAGATAGTGACCAAAACACAAAGATATTCTACTGAATAGGAGAAAATATTTGCACACCATATATCTGGTAAGAGATTGGCATTGAAGGTCTACAAAGCACTTGTACAAATCAACAAAATGAAAACAATCAGATAAAAAATATGGGCAGAATGGGCCCTCTCTGGTGGCACAGCGGGTTAAAGCACTGCACTAAGAAGCTTAAGCTGCCTCCGCATGAGTTCCATCCCGGCCTGCCCCGGAGGTGACCACATGGCGCAGCAGACCTCTCCTGACCCGTCCGCTGCTCCCCTCAGCAGTGTACTGATCTGCCTGTTCTGCTCCCCACTCTGTCCCTGGTCGATCTGCCTGTTCTACTCCCCACTCTGTCCCTGGTGAATCCTCTCACCCTCCACATCTCTGTCCTGTAACCCAGTTCTGTGTGAATAAATAAATAAATCTTTTAAAAAAAAATATGGGCAGAAGATCTTAATAGACACTTCTCCAGAGGGGGTAAAGATGGCCATCAGACATGTGAAAAAATGCTCATTATCACTTATTGGGGAAATGAAAATCAAAACCACAATGAGATAACACCTCACTGAGAGAAGAGCCATATCAAAAAAAGCATAAACAACAGTGCTGGGAAGTGTGCAGAAAAAAAGGAACCCTATTACGCAGTTGGTGGGAATGTAGACTGGTCCAGCCCCTATGGAGAGAAGTTGACGATTCCTCAAAAGACTAAAAAGGTTTCTTCTGTATGACCCACCAATTTCACTCCTAAGTATTTCCAAAGAGCACAAAAATACTTTTTGGTTGTCAGAAAAGTCACGATGTATTTTTTTTCTATTAGTTCAAGTAAAAATGCATCATAACTTTTCCAACAACCCCAAAATTTGAAAGGAAACCTGCATGACTATGTTTATTGGAGCTCTATTTAAAATAGCCAAGCTATGAAAACAACCCAAATGTTACAAAACAGATGAATGGATCAAAAAGATGTACATATATCCAATGGAATACCACTCAGTGATCAAAAATTATAAACTGGTGCCATTTGTGACAACATAGATGGAACTGGAAGAGGATAAAATCTTAGAGCAGGAGGGTAGAAATGGGAATGGAAGGAAAGGGCCAGGTACCATGGGATCTTACAGAGTGGACTGAGAAAATTTTATAACTGATTGACATGGAGTGAACATGAGGAGAGTGGTCCTTTTAACAGAGATTAAAAATCCTAGAAAGAGGGAGGGTAATGGGTGTGGTCAGGTACATGTTGAAAGAGTGATGAGTTCATTTTATTTATTTATTTATTTAAAAAAAGATTTATTTTTATTTATTCATGCATGTAAGAACTGGCCAGGAGTACAGGGGGTGAAGATTCACCAGAGACAGGGTGGGGAGCAGAACAGGCAGATCTATGGAAATACACTGCTGAGGAGAGCAGCGGGCTGGATAAGAGAGGTCTGTTGCTCCATGTGGGTTAGATCTCTGGGTGGGGATTGAACTCATGCCTCCATGACTGGTGATAGCTTGATAGAACTGAGACTTTAACCCTTACACCACCAGGGAGTTCCCAAA
The DNA here is from genome assembly GCF_000260355.1 of Condylura cristata. Taxonomy (NCBI): domain Eukaryota; kingdom Metazoa; phylum Chordata; class Mammalia; order Eulipotyphla; family Talpidae; genus Condylura; species Condylura cristata. The sequence continues at coordinate 26,098,641 of NW_004567108.1, read as the reverse complement.
GAGCTCATTTATAAATATCAGTTTTTAAAAACTGGAGGATAATATTTGTAATGTCATTGAGAATAAGGCCAAAGAAAGGGAGTGGGGTGGGAAATAGGACTGGAGATAATAATGGATATTAAGGAAACGAATGACCTATTTGGTGAAATATTGAAAGAAAAAAGCTAAAGCCAACATATCTCCTGAAGGGTCTAGCAATACCAAATGGGATAACAGTATAAGACTATTGACATTATAGTTGATTTAGTTCTGATTTTTCTAGGTATTCACAGAACCTGAAGCTAAGTAAATGAACATCTACTGGTTGGCTTGGAGTTTAAGTGAATGAATATTAGAGGGTTAATATCCAAGATACATAGTGTGCATTAGGGATATTTTGAAGTCAATCAGCTTTCCCACTTCATTTAATTGTGTATTTTGAGCATTATTTATTATTCATACACTGAAGAAATGTTAGTCAAAATGGCCCCTCCACTATATGAAAGGTTTTATTAGCTCAGTTTTTAACAGTGTCAGCAGTCAGAATGCAGGTGTGTTCACTGAGGCTCACTCCCAGAGAGCAAGAAGTTGGGAGTGCATGGCACTGCCTCAGATCTAGTGTCCCCCAAGGAATAGGGTCTTATTTATGGGCCTCCCTTAGCCTTTCCCGTTGGCTCTTGTTTTCACTGGCCTCTGTCCAGCTCCAGCAGGCCTTTGTTAGCTAAATGAAGACAAAGGGAAGTGACCTGCTTTTAAATTTCCTACTCTGTCCTTAGGAGTTCAGGGCTGTTCACAACTGTACCCAGTATTTTAGGTCCAACAATGTCTTCCAACTAGCAGTAACTCTAGTGGTTAGTTCTTATGGGGTCCAAATATGGATGATTTGTAACAACTGGGGTCTTTCTGAAGACAGAGCTTTGGTTCCCATATAAGTAACACTATAAGCAATGTTAGAATAAAATGCAAGAGCTTTAAATTCAGACAATTCTGGATGTGAAAAACTAGTCTTTAATTTCACAAGTGTGAAATTTGAGATGTTGCTTAACCAGCTTTGAAAAAAACTTTTCAATAAGAAACAGATAATAACTGTCTTTGAAAGTTGTAAAAAGGAATAAGATAATGGACATAAAGGGATTTTGGACAGTATATGGCACATCATAGGAACTTCCTAGGATTGCATAGATATAACAGACCAAAGGAAAAACACATGCTTATTTACTTCACAAATCTTTCTACCTGAGTTTAGGAGAAAGGGGATTGAGGAAGAGAGACATATAATCTTTTTCTTAATTTAGGGATATATTCTCCAGATTATACCTGGTCAGAACCTTTCGATTTCTATGATGTTATTTTGTAAGCTAGTGCTTCGGCATACTGGAGAATAATACCTTAGAGAACTAAACAAGTTAATAGATTTTCCTTAAATTGGAGCAATTTTCTTCTCCTTTATTGAATCGAGAAAGCTAACTGTCAAAGAGGCACAGAAATGTGTAGATAATACCCTAAGGTAACAAAACTCTATTATGTTGTATTCCATTAGAGCTGAGCCAAGGGTATTTTGGAAGGAAATTTCACTGTGTAATAAGGGGGAGATTGTAGCTGAAACTTTATACTGCGTTCCCCCCCTGGTTTTCCTACTTTATACCTCAGAAGCATTGTCTCAAATGGAAATACCCAAGGTTCAGTTTTTCTTCTTGAAAAAAAAAAAAAAAAAAAACCTAGTGTTAATACCAACTTGGAGATTATCTTTGAAGTCAACAACATTAAGGAAAACAGAGGAATATTCAAACTCCCTTTGAGGGAACGTTTCAACTTGTTTTATCTCTTTGTTGTTCTTCCCCATTTGTGTAAACCAGAGCCACCAGTATCTACCATAAATAAGCAGGCAGGTTTTTGCAGCTGCTCCTGAAGACTAGCCAAATCTTTAGAAGTTTTTCTCTCTCCCTTTATACCAACTAAGATTCAGCTGTTCTTTGTATGAATTAATGCTTACTGTCATAAATTTTATAAAGTCATATATATTCCACATTTACTAGTCATGTCTTCAATATATTTTTTTTAATCTGCATTTTAACACTGAGATTATGTCTGAAACTGCTTAATGTTTGGTAAGAATACTTATTTTCATGCTAGGATTGGTAATTGGTAAGGATCCTATTACTTTACGTATGAGACATATGCCTAAATGACCCAAACCCATCCCAAATTACAAAGCTTGGTTATGTGAAATTCCAAAAGCAAAGTCACACCTAAATTTCATTGCCCCATGAATAAAAGGTATCAGATGGCTTAGAAGAATTGTAGAAGTCATGAAAATTTTCACTTTTTTTCGGTGAAGAATGAAGAAATTGAAGTCTGGACAGGTTACTGATGTGTGCATTGTGAGCAGTTAGAATAAGACTGGGTTCCAGAATTCTTGATTGTTGACATAGTCTACTTTCTAAAATACTGTGGTTATTATTTATTCGTTGATATAACGACTAGTTTTAAAAGAATATGGTGAAATTTTAGTGTTATTAAATAAGTACTACCAACTATTTCCTTAAGTGTAATTTTTTAAAGATTTATTTTTATTTATTTATGCATACAAGAACAAGGATATAGGCCAGAGGTGCAAAGGGTGAGAGGATTCACCATAGATAGGCTGGAGAACAGAACAGGCAGATCTACTCAAACACACTGTTGAGGCAGGAGTGGTCTGCTATGCCATGTGGGTCAACTCCCTGGCTGGGGGTCAAATTCATGTTGCAGTGGCTGGTCGTGGCTTGATAGTACTGAGACTTCACCCCCTGCCAAGGAGGCCCTCCACTGTAATTCAATTAAGCTGTAAGCTACAGTACTGGCTTAAGATAGAGAAATTATAAATTTTATAGTAATATAAAGTCTTCAAGGCCAAAGTCTGAACACAAGATTATGTTCTATTTTTTTTTTTTATCCCCCTCCTCTTATATTAGGTACTCTAAGTAGAAAGGAGTTCCTAGACGGGGCCCAGAAGACCTTAGTTTTCAGATGAGGAAATAGGAAATGGGACCCCAAAACAGATGAATTGTTCATGTTCATTCAGCCATTTAGTAGATATGGGCCAGACATTCGGTTTCTTATCTCCCAGGTTGAGTGGTCATCCAGTATAATAGATCATGAAAAAAAAAAAAAAAAAAAAAGTTGGGGGAGGCTTGTTCCTTCAAACTATATTGACTTCACAGTTTAGGATAAATATATTCTAATAAATGCGGAATAGCTATTTACCCAAACATTGTTATCTTTTCTTTTGGGGAAGGCAGGGAGTGTTGGGAATAGAATTGTATCTCCTAAAAAGATATGTTGAAGATTTAATTCTTCACAGCTCAGAATGTAACCTTATTTGGAAAAGGGTGATTGCAGATGTAAAGAGTTAATATAAGGCCATGTTGGAGAAAAGGGTTGAATCTTAACCCAGTATTACTTGTCCTTTATAAAAAGAGGAGAGACACAAAAGCAGAATGCTATAGGCAGACATAGACATATACCAGAAGAGAGCCATAAGACAAGGCAGATTCCAGTGAAGAGACTACAAACCAAGGAATACTAGAGATTGCTGGTCACCACCAAAGAAAGGCAAGAAGCAGAAAGGGAGGATTTTCCCCTTCATGCTTCAGGAGAAATATGGTTCGTACTGTCAGCACCTTGACTTTGGGCTTTTAGTCTCCAGAACTGCTAAAAATAAATTTTGGTTATTTGAAGTCTCCTGGATTGTGGCATTTTGCTAAGGCAGTCACAGGAGGGGCAATGTGATGAGGGAATGTGTTGGGCTTTTCCTTATACATTCATAAAAGCACTCATAAAACCTTACCATTCACAGGCTTGGTCCATTGCTTTCCCATATGTAAGCATGTAGTTTATTGCTGTTTCTCCACAGGGGTGTCCAAGAGTTGAGTTTCTAAGTAGTAAAGGGGAGTAAACATTTTCTTCTCTGCTTTTGAAAATTTGGAAATGACAAATTGGAGAATATAGGATTTTGTTGCTATAGGTTTTGGTATGCTTTGGCAAGTTGCCAGCATTCTGTTTGTTTGTATGATGCATGTACCTCTCAGGTTCTTGATTTTTCATATTTCCATAAATATCTTGAGTACTAGTTTTTGAGATTCAGAACTGTCCGATTGTTTAGATTATAAAAGTGTGCCTTGCACTAAAAAGTGGAGATGTTGATTTCTTTTAGAAAAAAAAAAAGCAGGGCCTCCCTGGTGGGGCAGGGATTAAAATCTCAGTACTATAAAGCTACCTATCAGCGGCCACTATGGCATTTTGATCCCCAACCAGGGAGCTGAGTCCACATAGCACAGCAGATCTTATCTGTCTTACCACTGCTCTGCTCAGCGGTGTATTTCAGTCAATCTGCCTGTTCTGCTACAGGGTCTGTCTCTGGTGAATCTTCTCACACACCCCCCACTCCAGTTCTTATACACATACATACATATATACATAAATAAATACATAAATATTTTAAAATAAATAAAGAAATTAGAAACTGGCTGCTTATTTTAGTAATTTGCATATCACCAATTAATTTGACAAAGTGACCTAATTAATACAGATTTCAATAGTAAGGATCAGAGAGCTTCTTTTGGCATAAATTTATCATCTAAAGAAAATAACAGCATAAGTACAATGACTTTCATTAATTTTATCATTATTGTTAGATCTATGAGTTTGTAAAATTAATATTTTATAAAATTAAAATTAGGAGAGAATATTTGAATCTTTCACATTTGCCAGATCATCACTGACACACTGTTTAAACATACCCCTAAGTTGTACAAACCAGTGTTGTAATTTATAATAAAATTTTATTAAAGTTCCCAGAGGGTACAAGAAGTAATCATTATGTTTAGGTATGAAATTGATGCTTGAGAATACACAAGTCTTGAATATAGAAGTAGCAAAAACCTATTTCTGGTTTGATGTTATCTGAAGTTCATAAACACTGCTACGATGTTATCTGACATTCATAAAAATGCTTTTCTTGAATCACATAGGCCATATGCTTTTTTTTTAAGATTTATTAATTTATTCATATAGAACTGGGGTACAGGCCAGAGATGCGTGGGTGAGAGAATTCACCAGGGACAGAGTGGGGAGCAGAACAGGCAGATCAATGAAGTACACTGCTGAGGGGAGCAGCGGGCGGGTCAGAAGAGGTCTGCCGCGCCATGTGGTCACCTCTGGGGCAGGCGGGGATCGAACTCATGAGGAAGTGGCTTAAGCTTCTTAGTGCAGTGCTTTAACCCGCTGCGCCAGCAGGGAGGGCCAGACCATATGCTTTTAATGTATAAGTGTTAGGAATTATTCTAAAGCAATTTTATTGCTTTTGGAGCCAATATATATCTTGACATCATTTGTATAAGTTGGTGTCTGAAGTTGATTTGAAAAAACAATTTCCTCCTGTATTTAACTTAATGCTGTTCAATATTCAGATAGTGACACTGCTTCAACTTCCAATTGGGTGTGTGTGCTGTATTTTTAAATTACTAGTTGGACTTAAAGTGGCCTTTGCATACCCATGTTTACTACATCTCCTGGTTACTTTCCTCAATTCTTTCTTAAAAATATTGCACACTATATTCTTCAAAAGTCAGTTATCTTAGATCGACAGTTTTTTCTTATGAATTGAAAAATCCATCTCCACTTTGTATTGATTTTGAAATCAAGAAATGAAAGGCAACATATTTCATCAGTCATGAAAAGTTTTGAGAGAATTCCAAATGTATAATTGTCACTCTCTCAGTATTTATAAAGTTTTATCTAAAAAAAATGTCAAGACATAAATATGCTGTGGATTAAAAAGGCATTATTTTTCATCTATTAAATGTCTCAAGTTCAGTTCAGGTACAGCCTGGATTCATAAAAACAAAAATGACTACTCAAAGATAATCTCATACTTTTCATTTTCAAAAGATTTGCTTATTTATGCATTGAAGAACTGGTGTGTTGGCCAGATGTATGGGAGTGAGAGGATTCACCAAAGACAGCATGGGGAGCAGAACAAGTGGATCTACTGAAATACACTGTTAAGGGGAACAGTGGGCAACACAGGAGAGGTCTGCTGTACCATAAGGGTAGCTCCCTGTATGGGAATCAAACTCAGGCCATTGTGGTGATAGTCCTGAGACTTAACCTCTAGGCCCCCAGGGGGGGTTCTCTCTTTTCTTTGTTGTGCTGCAAAGGGTCTCAAACTTTAACTGGGAATCATCTAGGAGTCATGAAGTAAGTTTGATTTGGAATCAATATTCTGGGAGTTTTTGTGTTCCTCACAACCTCCCAGGTGATCCTATTGCTGTTGGACATTTAAAATCTGGTATCCTCTTTTCTTCGATCTCCTGCAAATAGAGCTATTGGGAAATCCACCCATCAATATGTGAATAACACAACCCAAGCATAGGTCAATTATACTCTCCCCTACCAATTGATTTGGGGACTCCAGATAGCATTTTCTTGGTGAGTTTAAGAAGTGAACTGGGGTCATCTTTCTAGGATTACCTATCATGAAAGTAAAAGGGTGATTAAGAACTAGTAAGTCTTCTAGAACAAAGTGAATAGAGATGAAAGAAAGACAAGTGTGTGTCCTGAGAGCATTATTTGGATTTCTGGATCCAAATGTGTTAGTTTTTTACTTAAATTATTCTAAGTTTCTCCCTGCTACAATCCAAAATTCTGATAAACTGAGCTGTCATTCAAAAATTAATTGCAAGTTTGTTTTTTTTTTTAGATTTTTATTTATTTATGCATACAAGAACTAGAGTGTAGCCCATCAATGTGAGGGGTTAGATGACTAAGGAGAGACAGAGTGGGGAGTATACTGAAATATACTGAGGGGAGCAGTGGGCTAGACAAGAGGTCTGCCCACCATGTGGGTTAGCTCACTGGCCCAGGAATTGAACTCATGCTGCACTGTTGGATGATTGCCCAGACTTAACCCGTGCCACTAGGGAGACCCCAGAAAGAGAAGTGTATATGAAATAATGCAGAAGTGCAACCAGATAAGCACTTTGAAGTAACATAGGCATGTACTCAACTCAATATTCTTAAGAAAATTTAGAACATAATTTGTTAAGTTATAACTAGGGCACTGCTTATTTACCAAAAAGCCCTCTCACAGTTTTGATGAAAAGGTTTTTCTGTTTTCTTAAAACAGAGCCTACAAGGACATATTCAGCACCAAATAAAAAAGGAACAAAAAAAAAAGGACTTTGAGTAGCTTATTTTCACCTTGTAGATGAAGAAATAAAAATCTACATACTGCTCAAGGCCACACCCAAGGTCACAGAACCAAGAACCAAGGGTTTCTCTTCTGGTGCTAAACGTCCTCCACTCATTTTTATTCCTCAATGCATTAAATTGTGCAGCTATTCGTCAATAAAATTGATTACAACTGTGGGTCTAAATGTTTGTAACACATACTTAAGAATATGGCAGAATAGAATGGCACATATATAAGGCTCACAGTAAACTAGTACCTGAAAGTGAAACTACCTGGTGAAGTTTATTTCATATGTAAGACTGAAAAATATAAGTAACACATTCTATTTAAAGAAAAAATCTAGTTTAATGAGTTAAGTAAAACAAAATTAATTAGGATTAAGAATTCCTGTAACCTTTCAGTTAAATTTTGAGATTGAGAAAATGACTTATTTAGAATGACTTAAAATAATTTAACTAGTCTTAATAGTGCTTGTGTGAACTACTAACAATCAAGTTTGAAATAAATCTTCAAGCAATTTTACAAAAAAGAAAAAAAACAAAACACTTTATTTTCCACAAGGAAGAGCAATAGGAAAAATTAAATCATTTCCCACATATTGTTTTCTTAAAACAGAGCCTACAAGGACATATTCAGCACCAAATAAAAAAGGAACAAAAAAAAAAAAAAAAGAAAAGAAATTACAAACAGCCATAGAATATATTCCATAAAGCAAACATTTAATATTGCACTTTGTTTTGCTAATATTTTGGGTTTTACTTTTCCTAATTGAAAAAATCAGGAATCTATTTTGAATACTGGAATATAACTGTGAACCTCACATCTTATGACAAGATTGACCAATACGTAATGCCTCTAAATAAGAGAGTGAAGAAATCCTTTAATGAGGAAAATAAAACTTTAATAGTTTTATATATTTAAATTTTTCATCATCTTATTTTGTGATCCAGTGCCAATTATGAGAATATTGGTCATTCTTGTTTCATGTATTATTTATAAGAGTATAATGTGATAAGTATTCCAATGCTATGCATATCAACAATTGTTCCCTAGTCAGTTAGACATAAGAGAAATGAACAAATGTTTCTGACAAACCCCTCCCCTTCCAAAAAAAAAAAACAAAAAAAAACAACAAAAAACAACCAACAAAATAAAACCACCAAATGCCCTTAATGCCAAATATTCCATTAGCTTCTTTTGAGGGGGACATTCACAAAATGATTTAACAATAAAAAAATATTTTCACCCCCATTTCCTTATTATCTAGTATTAATTTGCTATGGGAGCCCGAACCCTTAACTGAATCACTTAAAACGCGATTCATTTTTACACTGGGCTTTCTTCACCCTGTCAGCATTTTTCAAACATGAATTGTCATTCCATGTTTTCTTAAAGGCCACTTATGGAAAAGCCTATTGTTTTGTATGAAGCTTTAAGACAGTATTTTTAACCAGGTCAAGCACCAAACGGAGTTACTATTATTTTCAGCCACTATATTATTGATTTGGGGATTAAATGGCAGGACAGATGTAACATCCATTTCACACATATGTTGCAACATCAGAGATGCCGATTTTCATGAAAAACATTAGAGCTGAATTCCTTCTAAAATGAGCAACCAGTACACTAGGTACCTTGGAAAATGTGATATTAAGTTTCATCATGAATGCTGGTATACTTTTTTATAAGTCAACTGTAAATTATCTGTAATATAAATTATAATTTACTGACATGATAGTTCTTCCTGTCTTATCTATGTAATGTGAATGACTTATGACCTTTAGCAAAATGTACTTTAGGTAGTGAAAAAATACTTTTGTTTAAAAAAAAAAAAAACCCACAAAAATATAAAAGTTATTATCCCAGCACACATTCTATTTGTAATTCTGAAATTACTCACTTTTAGAGTAAACCTGGGTTTTCACACTCTGTCCAAGCTTGAGCAGGATAGCAAATACATAAACTGAGCTAGCACTTTAATCACCTAAACACACATATACCTTTGCTCATTAATACATGTTGTAACAGCAAAAATGATTTCCAACATATGTGTTTTGGAGGTAAGTAAGTTAACTCTGTATAAAAATAAATGCACTTTCCCCTCCTTTCCAGTGACTGGAAAACTTCCATATTTTTAAAATAATAATAAAAATAATAATTTTTAAGAGCATCATCAGCCCTTAACTCTGCTGGTGCCTGCCATACTGCCTTTTTTTTACTCCATTCTTAGCTCTGCTAGTTTCTTCTTATATGTAATGATAAAAAGGGAATGCGGGTGGGTTATCACTTTTGTGTATGTCCCTTTTCCAAATTTCCCTCTCCAAAAAGCCAAACAAACAAACAAACAAAAAATAACTCAACAGTGCAACAAAACACAAATAGCATTCCAACAGTTTGGCAAGTGATGCGTTCACCTGAGATTAAGTGATTTTAGGCAGTCAGTAACAAAATGCTGCTTTGCTGTAATAGTAGAAAGGCAACAAATTCTTAAAAGAAATCAAGAAGGTATACAATCTTGACAGTCACTTATTAGCTTCCTCCTCTTATCTCTTTTCCCACATTTCTGTTGCGCGTATCTACCACAGTAGGCTGAGAACATACAGCAAGAAGGATTGGCTTGAAGGCATTTGATGTTTGTAAATAAATCCACAATAGGATCCAAGCTGAAGAGGTGATACATGGTCAGCCTAGTAGGACAATTCTGAGCATGTGCATACGCAGGTAAAGTCCAGGCTATATTAAATAAAAAAAAAAAAAGTCAGTGCGCTTTTTCCATGTTAAGTTTTTTCAAAGCTTTCTTTTGTTCCTTGTTGTGCTGATGACAAACAAGTTTTAAGAATATCAAGAGTCTGGCATAAATGGAAAAAAAAAAAGCTGTAGTGACATCGAACCGCACAATGTAAGCATTGAGCATGTGCAAATTTTCAAATCAAAAGAAGGAAATCATCCCTCTTTACAATGTGGTGTCTTGACACGTATGACCATAGGCTAAGAAGACTGCTCTTAATATGTGCCAGTTTTAAAGGAGAAAAGCTTAGATCTTCAAGCATGTTGAAGCAGTCCCAGAATGTTGTAGGCTTCTAAAGCATGATCACTGGTTGTTTCATGTATTTGCCATTTCTCTGGGCAAAGACAATTCCACTTTTCCACTTCCTCTGAAAACGTGTCTCCAAGATACTTCTCTGTCCTCAGCCGGGAAGAGATACAGTTCGGAATCCATATCAACTTGATTTAACCAAGTGTTCCTTCAACGAGAGGGGCAGGATGGTCTATCATCTGCTGACTGATCAGGATTTGGATCAATCTAGAATTAAAAGGGAAAAAAAATCAGTTATTTGATATGGTCAAGTAAGAATGTAGAAAATGACAAGATTCTGAGCATGAGAATTTTATAATATATATAAAGTACTTTGATAATCATTAGAATAATAAAATTCATGAAGTGATAAATATTTCTTTCACAAATGCCAATGGTAAGATTTTATCACAGAATGGAATTCTTACTCAGCATTCACACTTAAGACTCAAATACACATCCTTGAAAAGTAATTACATCTTTAGTTCTATAAAATGTTGTTGGTACTTATTCGAGGAAATAATTCAGGTATAAAATTCCAGAGACCACCAAAAACAAATGTGTATCAAAAAAGTAATGGTGAATCCAAAATGTTCTTCCTACTTTCTCTGTCTGTAGTGACTTTGTTATGCATATACATTTAATAAAAGTGAATGTATTTCAGTTACTTCTCAGGTACAAGAATAAGCACAGGAAAACAAATTATGTTTACTGTATTTCTTTTACTGAACTCAATTAACTTGTATTCGAATGTGGGACAATTCAAAGTATTTTAGGTTTAAAATTTTGAAGGAAAAAGTTAAATTCCTTTATTTTGTGACTATCATTTAACAATGTGAACTTTTAAAATCTGTTGGATAAAAAGAGTTTTTGAAGAGTGAAACTATTCCCCCATTTTTGCCCTATTTGGGAATAATATTTCATTGTTAAAAAGAAAAAAAAGTCCAAACTACAAGGAATAAAACAAGCTGATTCTAGCTCTTTATAAAATTATTTGACATCAAGACCAACTTTAAATCTCCTAAAACATGTACTTTGTGTATGCATATGTATTCTCAAGTACCCTGAAATTGTTGGAATCCTCCCAAATTTTCCAGCCCTCTCACATGCTATTCTCTCCTGCTGGGATTGTCATATCTTTTATGGACTATTTATTCTTCGAGATTTAGATGGACAATCACTTTCTTAGGTAGGAATGACACTCCCAATTTCCAAATCTCAATTAGCTGCTCCTCAAAAGAACTGTACAGACCTATCACACTGTTATGTACATTTGTTTGCAAGTTTTCCCCTTACTAGCCTCTGAGATGCTTCCAAGTAAAGGTCATGTTTTATTCACATATGTACTTAGAGGTCTTCAAGATGAAATGAAGACGATCTAATGGTATAAAAATAATGTTTAAGATGTGACTGTAAATATATTTTCCCCTATGCCTGAGAATCCTGAACAATGCAACAATTAAGTTGGAATAAATTCTAGCTATTTAATCCAAGCTTGCAAAATGCAAGTTATAGTGATGCTTTTAATTTAATTATTCTTTTAATATACATTTTGCAAGCATGAGGTTAGATAATTATTTTTATTTCTCCCAAACGTAGAGGAACAGTTATATTAAATCATCTTGTTTGGGGGGGGGTCAAACTTAGCAAATACTGCTTATTTCTTTCTTTCTATATTTTTTTTCTAATCATCACCATGATAATCAGAACTTAACTCTATTTTTAAATAGTCTGCAAATCTGTTTCCCAAGAGAGTAAGTAGCTCATTTCATACTTGAGTTGGTGCTTACCTCTGAATAAAGAGGTGGAGGCAAGAACCGAAACTCCTGGATATATGCAAACAGTGGTCCTTGAAGCGCTCTCTCAAAGTCATCACAAGCACTCACTGGTGCAAGATTGTTTCGCCTTTGTTCTTCTGTTACCACTTCTGCATAACTGGGTGGTGCTGAAGGAAAAAGATACACGCAATTCGAACAGCATGTTCTTATGCATGTCAAAATATACAGAATAGTGGGTATTAAAAAGGAATGTCAAAGTAAAGTAGTATTTATTTTGTTATCAAAACTAAGGACACAGCCTGTTTAAATCTAACATTGCGGCACATCTATTCTCTTCAGGTATAAACAAATGTTTGTCTAATCATAGGAAAAATTATGTTCTTGAAAAATAATAAAAATTTTGATATTCAGTATCTAATTACCTTCAGGTCTTTCAGGTAGGGATAAACCGAGCCAATTCATATTCATGCTACACTGACTGCTTACACTGGAGGTTCTGCTACCAAATGGATGTAGAGGAATGGTACCGATGACAAGCGGCAAATTAAGAAATAAATCCATAGCTCCAGGAATATCCACATACACCTAAAACATTGAAAGGAGACAATAGGTTTAGAATGACAAGTACATTATTTAAACATTATTTAAAAGTACATCATTTAAACATTATTTAAAACCCTCATTTACTTTATTTTGTACTTTTACATATGGACACATGTACTATATTAAATATACATGGAAAATTTCTCCATTGTTATATTGTATAGTACATTTACACGCATGACAGAATTGCAAATTATAATTTAAACTATCAATTAGGCATGTTTGTATATGACTTATGGAATATGAAAATCAAATCCTGAATGTAAGACAATATGTCCTTACAACTTTAAGATATAAAACAAACAAAAACCTTTAAGTCTATACATACCATTAATGAATATTCCACGCGGATTATACTACAGTCAAGGATAGAGGGAGAAACTGGTGGAATTTTCAACAATTTGCCATTCCACGTCTCTGTCTTTCCAGATGATAAGGATTCCCCACGCAAGTTGGCCACAAGCTGTTTTACTTCCTTCATTTTCCCTTTGGCATAGAAGGCCTGTGTTTGGTAAATGGCTGCCTTTGGCACCACCATTCGGGAAGAGCAGTTCTCAATCTCGGCAAATATCTGAATTGATTCACCTTGAGGGAAAAAATATATTTACTGTTAAAAAAATACTCCTTCAAAAGAAATGTAGATTCTTGGGCTAAAGTTTGAAAGTTTGAGAGTACATGGATAAAGAACAGTTCTAATCATGGCAAGTAACTGTAAAAATGAACTACTAACTTTGAGTAGTTTAGAAGTATTTATAATAGGAGACTACATTCCAACCTAAGAAGGAAACCCCAACAAACACAACTTTTTATTTTATCAAATACTCTATCATGTTTGCATGATGTAGAAATTATGGATTTACACCAAATGCTAAGTGAAGAAGGTTTTTAGTGGGAATCCACCTCAAACGTACCTGGGGTATAGCCCTTCCTCTCGATTTTGGCACTTAAGGATATTGGGCCTGAGGTACAGAACCAGCAACAGAGAGTCTTTTCTTTTGTGCCTGCTTGGGGTGACTGTAAGAAAAAAATTTAGAGAAAAAGATCAGTATGCTTGGTACTGGACTGTTTTCAAATACTATACTACATTCATGGAGAATTTAAACAATAAAAGTAGTGCTTTTTTTCCCAGTATCCAAGTATACTTTTTTTGGTTTATTTATCAATGGCTTCTGCATTATATGATTATTGTCTTGGTAAGTTTCCATTCAGTTAAATTAAAAAAAAAAAAAAAGGTAAAGGACTTAATACCATATTTCAAAAACAGTTTTAGCCCACACTATTTTCACAGACAGTAGTTAAAAATCAACTAACCAAATAATTAATAACAAAAAAACCCTTTCCACATTCCATTTAATTTGCCTTAAGAAAAAAGGCAGTTTGGAAACCCAGTTAGTCGGTAATCCTAAATGTTAACATCTTTCTTTGAGATTATGAAAATCAGTATGTAAAATACTGCTGTTTTAAAAAATTACTTCTTATTTGTTTAAAGATGTTATCATTTATTTAAACCAAATAAAACATTTTGATCAAATTTTAATTTCATGGAAAAATGCAATTTAAAAAGATTTATAACAGAATTAAGTTTTTTTCATGAAAGTGATAATCTCCCCATCGTTTGACAACTATCCCTATGTTGGAATAACACAAATTTTAGATAACATTATTAGCAAATTTTATAATAGTCTTATAGTAATTGATGCTACTGTTCCTTTCCCATTAAAATTATCTAGGGAACAGATTTATTTTGTATGTTAACTTGCTGTTATGTTACTGTTTCAGTAAGGGATATTTCATATTATATACTGATCTTACTTTAAAAATTTACTTGATGATGTTATAATATCAGAAAATGAGCATATTCTTCATTGATTTGTACGCTTTTGACTTTTAAAAAATAAGTATTTGTTGAATTTTACAATAAAATTACTATTGTAGAATTATAAAAATTGCATGGTTTAGGTGATTATTCTTTAGTATTTATATGCCAACAACAAAGAATGAAGAATTCAGTCAATTCTTACCAGTAATGAAGGAGTGTTGATATCTATATGCTCAAAGACTGTAAATTCCTTCTTTAATTTTACTGGTAGAAGCCAAGGCCTGTGCAATTCGGCTTTCACCCAATAGCGCACACTACCATGTCGGCCTTCGAATGAGGTAGCAAGTGGTCTGTGCAGAATATAAAGGTCAATATATTAATCTTATACCTCTTTCTAATAATTATACAGTAAGTCAGCATAGGAGTGTTATTATACTACTATTTATAGATCAATGCGGTATCAAACAACTTTTAAAAAATTTCCAAAGGGATAAGTCATTGGGGAAATTAAATTGTTTCCAAATAGCAATAGATAATAATTAAATATAGAAATTTTGCTTCAAAATGCCAGAAGAACATAATCCCTTTTAAACTAAGAAGAGGCTACTTTTAATGCTGGTGGCAAAATTATTAAAATTTGGAAGTGAACAATTCTTGAAATAGTCAAGAATGTAATATTTAAAATAAAGTTAAGAATGGCTTAACTATTTCTACTGGAAAATTCTAGTAACTATAGATATATATTTCAGACCAAATCCTATAATGTTCCACTTTCCATTAGCTAGGAATTATTCTCTCTTTTTATAGGAACTAATTAAAGATCTAAAAAAGGCTTAGAGTTTAAAAAATTTCACATTTCATAAAGTCCACTGGACTATAAAAAAAGTGCTTTTCCAGATCCTAGTTTATGCATGCTCTAAGTCTTTTTTCTCCCATGTTTTTAAAACTTTACTCCATAGGCTTAAAAAAAAATATTTCTCTTGAAAAATAATAGAGAAATGACTGTTTTTCAACTCTCCCAGATTCTATTACCGGTGGAAAGTTTTATTTTAGTGAGTTTAGCCTATTTTTCATAATTGCATTAGAAAAATGCTCAATATTCAGTTATTTACAAAGTACAATGCTAGCTTAGACTGGTAAGAGAAGCAGTGGTGTTCTTAACATCCCCCCCCCCACATTTTAGAATCTAGTATTAACTTGCATAGCACAGAGAAATAAAATGCAGTATTATGCTGCTCTTCTAGAGTTTATTTTAGAAGAGTGGTTTACAGATAGAATTAAAAAAAAAAATTATTACCACATCCTTTGAAATTATTCAGGCTCAGTACCAGCCTTACTGTATTCAGGCTTAAAATACTATGCTCTAAGTAAAATGTTAATTAGAACACTATGAAAAATATCATTTAAGAAGTCTACACACATATATCAAATAATGGAAGAAATAGAATTAACAAAATCATAGACTTAAACTTTTGGTACTTGATTAATCTAAGTTTATCCTGTAGAAAACTCAGTGCGAGTGCCACTTTGCAAGTTTTAATTTTTTTTTGCTGAATTTTCTCTCACAATCTGCTATTCCATTGAGAATATGCAACTCTCCTTCTTTCTTCTGTATTCCAAACCTCATATTAAGCTATCTTTGATGGATGTTTTAAGTCCAGCTTATAAAGTCCCAGGTTGAACTTTTCAAACAGATCTTTGCATAGAAACTACTGAATTCACATGAAGAGTATCACCAGTAAAGTTACACTATAGCTAATTATTTCTGACCTCCTCAGCTTGCTACGTTTGATTAAAATTAGTTGAAAAGGTAAAACATTAATTTTTTTTATAAATACAGAATGAGAGATTTCATATGTCTTCTTTGCTAAGCTGATAATAAATATTTATCAGCCAACTTTGGAAAATGAAAACACCACTCACATTTGAAAAAACCCTCATATTAAGAGTTGAGCTTTGATTTCTATAATTTTGCCACACTATATTAAAAAATAGCTTCCTTTTATAGTATATTTTCCTCTAGCAAGTTTCAGTAATGAAAAGGGTTTTTTTTTTTAAAAAAAAAGAAAACTAAAAATATTTAGAATATTTTAATAGGAAATGAATGGATGTTTATGAACAATGTGCATTGCTCATAATACTTACGTCTGTGGAAGCTCAAAGCTGAATGCATATTCATGCCTTCCTGAATGAATAGTGTTGAAGCCTTCTTCGGAATTATCATCATCTAAAATAAACAGAAAGAACAAGAAATTTATTACTGAATCGATTACATACTCATGGTGGCAAAGCTTTTGAAGACCTTCATCTAATAACTAAGGGCACAAATTTGGGAGTTTGATAGATCTAATTCCTACTTCATTACTTTCTGGGGTCTCAGTTACCCTGTCTATACAGTGGGAACAGATACCACTTATATCCCACAGGCAATTTTTAATTGAAAATGACCCAAATGTGAAAGCATGTGCATCTCATATATGCTCAAAAAAAAAAGATTCAGGTCAAAGCTCATATACTAAGATGTTTTTGTTTCTAAAGGTTTACTTATGTATATCAGCCTATCAATGAAACCTGAGTATATAACCCTTTTTCAACATGTCTTTTTTTGACACAGAAGATGTAAGTGTAATTTCTAGAACCTGCCAAATAGAAGTTTTGGATGAAAAAAAAAGAGAACAGTGATTTAATACCAGTTTCATAGCTAAAAATAATTCACCACTGAACCTAAAATGATTACAACAGTCTGTCCTAGCAATGGCTAAAATGAACTGCTTGCAGAAAAATATAACTCAGATTTAAAAGGTGCCTGCTTACAAGTGTCCCGTATCTTTGAAAGACGAAGTCTAATTAGTTTGCGATTGCTGGAATAAAGGGACTGTCTTTATTTTATCACCGATTTCTTTTGTCAAGGATAGGCTTTAAATGTCTCCAAAACAAGATGACGGATATAGGGATTTCTAAAAATATTTTGTAAGCGTTTTGACTAGGTAATTACGTAAACGTCTTATATTAACCATAAGCGCAGGAGAAACCGGCATTACCGTTTAACTTTCCCTTAACAGACACAAGCAACGTGACGCTTTCCTTGCATCAAAGGATTCAAGGGGGGAAGCACCTAGAGACGTGTCTACTTTTATTCAAAAAATCACTGACATCTGCTTATAAAGCAAGTTGCACTATTTTCCTCCTCTCCTCTGGAAATCCTCGGAACGGATTTCAGCACCAAAAACTGGCTGGTGCGTTGGGGGCCATTTAAATTCGCTCCCCTCTAAGGCACCCAAAGTTTGCCTCCCTCATCCTTTCTTTCCTCTCGTTCCCTTTTTGTGCCAGCTCAGCAGTCTCATTGAGGCGAGCGACGGCGGCGGCCGCGCCGTGGTAAACAAGTGCCGGGCTGTCAATCAAGAACTAGACCGGAGCAGGAGAGGACCGGCCTAAACCGGCGCGAGCAGATCCCAGCCGGCCCGCCCGCGCGCCGCCGCCGCCCGCGCGCCCCGCTATACATACGGCATACGTCGCGCGGCGCGCGCCCGCACAGCCTAGCCTGCTGGACTGGGGGCGGGGCGACGGCGCCGCCGCGCTTCCGCTTTACACGCCCCAGTCGGCGACCGGTTCGATCTGGCTCGGGCCACCCTGACACCTTTACAGTTGAGCCTGGGGAGCCTGGGACCGTGAAGGGGGAGGGGGGACGGGAACGGGCGAACCAAAGCCCCAACGAACAATGGGGAGGGGGGCAGGGGACGCCCGCAACTGTCGCCCCCCGCCTCCCCCTCCCCCCGAGCCTGTGTTGATATCACTTTTCCATTCCTTCCCGGCCAACCTTTGCTCTCTCCCCCTTCAGGTCAAGTCAAGGTAGCGAGCCTTGTGACTGTATATTCGGGAAACACGCTTTTATTTCAAGTAGGAGAAAAACAAGCGTTCACAGAAGGCACCTGACAGCTCCTGTCAGGAAGCTGGGGTCCTGTTAATCGTGCCCACCCAAGTTTCCTCCGCACCGTGCAGTCAGCTAAAGTTGCACCCGGGGGCCATTCGGCACCTGTAAGGCCAGCAGGAGCTTCTCTCCTCTACGCTATGGAAACCGTAAGTCGTTTCTTTCGGGCCACAAGCTGGCCGATGGGGCGACCGGACGTAAGGTGCCTTGGGCCTGGGGCACCTCTATAAGCCAGAGAGGGACGCGAGAAGGGGCGGGAGCGGCCACTCTGGAGGGATCTTTACCGGCGCACGCCGGTTCCAAGCCTCGCCCAGCCGGCGCGAGCCCACTCTCCCCACCCGCCGCGCCCAATCCAATCAGAGCCTGGCATCGCCTTAGCAACAGGCTAACAAACGCGGCTCCGCCTATCCCCGGCCGCCCGGGGCGGGGCCTCGGCGACCAGGCTAGTTTGAGAGGTCCCAGTTTTAAGTCATTGAAACTATTCCAGGATCAGATCTCGTACATGCTTTGCAGGGGTATAGGGTCGTTTTGTGGGGGTGCGGGGCAGCTTTCTTTACCACGCAACCATGAAGCAAGTAGTGAAATTGTCTCCTTAACTTGTACTTTTACCCCACGGCAGGCTTCAACTCCCTATAAAGCTTTGATTCTTTTCAGTCATTTTATAAAAAGCTGCAATGTCCAGAAAGGCTCAAACACAAAACTCATGTGTCTGCTTTTCCACCACATACCAGGACTGTCATTAGGCATTTGCATCTCTTAATCAGTGTTACATTTTGAAGATACTAGATTATTTCAGGCTGCCAATTACCTACGTGTAGTTATTAAAACCCAACTATAGGATTAACTTCACCTTAATAGTTTCAACCATAATGCATTAATGCTGCAACTCAAAGCATCCTTCATTTCCACACTCGCCTTAGGTTCCGCAGGGATGTGTTAACAAGGTAATACAAAAAGGCACGAATGTACGCTATTCTTTTGAAAAACCGTCAGCATTTCAACTAAACACTGCATTAAAATGAGAGGCAGAAAAATTACATAACCAGTTTTAACATTATATTCTTCTTGGGCTAGGAATTAAGTCATCGCCACCACCTGACGCGTGTAACCAATCTGCTGAGAGCAGAGCGAGCGCCCCTCCTCACCACCCCCCAGAACTGGTCCGAAACAGGATTGAACCGCTTCTAACAAAGGGTGGAAACTTAGAAAAACAAGCTTAGAGTCTCCTATATTTCCACAATGTAACTATTTAAACAATAGACTGGAAATCTCAGGACCCCTTCTCCCTTTGACAACCCTTCATCTCCCCTTTCTGAGCAAAAATCAAATCCAATGTGCCGAATACTTTTCAATTCCATTTGACGGGCTCGGGTTTCATTGAATGCACATCCCAAAGTTAGGCATGATGCTCGGAAAAGAAAATTAGTGTCCCTAACTGGCTTCTAGAATTGATGTAAAACCTCTCATAAAGACAAGAAACTGTCCTTTAAAACAGAGAATGCTTGTGTAAATTTCTCAAGGAACTGGAAAGAATAGGGAAAAAACACGTGGGGGTATTGATGCCATATGTCAAAATAAGCCATAGAAACCCTTTATCAGAGAACAATGATTAATTCTTCAGGTCTTTTGCACGACAATATTAAAAACGAAATACACTTATAGCCCACTCAGACTGTGATTACATGTCTTCATTGAAGCTTAGTTTTCATATGTAAGGCTGCAAAGTACAAGAAAAATATAGTACTGGCCTGCAGCCTTTAGCAGTTCTTTTGAAAATACATTAACAAAATTGAGTCAGATTTAAATTGAATTTGTAAGTAAAGTGTAAATGGATTGCAAGTGCGTATGGCACAGCCCAAGCTGGGTACAGAGGTAGTTAAATAAGTGCAGTTTGCAGTCACTTTGCAGATAGATGCCTGCATGCATTAGGGTTTAACACGATGAATGTCAAGGGGAATCCAAACCTCCCAACTTTGCTAATCTTTTCGAACTGCTATGTGTTGTGCCGGTAGCAGAATTACATTAATTCAGGAAAACCAAAAAGGTACTTACTCGAAGAAAACAACGACTAACAATGATTTCCGAGTCACATAAAAACTTACCTCTTTCGTGTCCAATTAAGATGTCTTTATGGTTGAAATATTCTACTTCTTCAGTGTAATTCTGTGTATAGGCAGTATTGGAGCCGGCGTTTCTAGATTCGGTCCAGCGTACTTTCGCATGTCCTCTCGCATGAATTTTGAGAGATTTTACTCTGATTTCTCCAGTAACTTCTAAATTCACCCTTCCTGAGACTGTATCCCCACTCGAATACACGGGGACATTGCTGTCATTAAGACAGTCAAAGCTTATTGTCAAACTCTTCACCTTTCCCAGCACCATGTTTATAACAAAATCTATAAAAATATAATGTAAGACAAAAAAAGTCAAGATCGCATATAAAATGTGATCTCCACTAACACTGATCGATATCTTTGCCGTGCAGAAAGCTTGCAGGCCGGATCAGTAATTCTTTACAAATAGTTCATTGAGATTTCTTTAAAAGTCAGGGCAGCAGAGGCTGCTGCTCCACGCTCCTGCTCGACTCAGTGGTCTCCTTACAAAGACGGGCGGCTGGAGCCTGCCAGCTCACTTTAAGAAACAGCTTTGTGAAAAACAACCCCAGTGCGCACGCGCACGCCGCGGCTGTCTTGCGCGCCCCCTCCCTGGCCGGGCTCGCTCCCTGGCTCGCACGCTCGCTCGCTCGCGGGTACAGTAGATGTAGAGCGAGGGGAAGGAGACACTGGGGCTGCCGGGAGGCTGAACCTGACTTCTCTTCATTGTGGGTTCCTATTGGTAGGCAGGCTACCGTAAACCCTCGATGTGCTATCTGGGCACACCAGCCGCGCGCACTCTAATAGATAATAGCAGAGGGGGGTCCTGGGGACCCGGACTGGGTAGGGAGCCGTTTGCAAAGTCCAAGTAAGGATGTTGAGGGGACCTGTCAGCTGCGCGCGGTACCGGCCCTACGGGGTTTTTACCCATTTCCCGGATGGGAGGAGGGAAAAGTGATGTGCGAAGGGAGATGGGGGAAGGGAAGAAACCGGTCGGGCAAGCGGCTGGCTGCGGAATATAATCTAACGAATTTCAAAAGAAAACCTAATAAAAGCCAGACAAGAAATAATGTTCACAGACGAGGGTATTCTTGGCTTGACTTTTCTTTTTTTAAGCCAGTGCTTTGTTGGCAGGGTGGAAATGAACTCAGTTCATTTAGGCCAGAGGAACCTTGAAAGAATACAAGGAGCGTGGAAGAGAAACAAGTATAGTCAATAGGTTTGCTTTCTCAACTGCTTTTTCTTAGCTCTTAAATAGATGGCAACAAAAAACAACCAATTTGTTTGCACGATGACACCAGTGTGTGTGTGTGTGGGAAGACCTTGACCACTTCCTCAAAGGAAGAAAAATTCTTTTTTTAAGACACCACCTACTACTAGATTTGCAGGGTATGACATGATTACATCTTTGTCTCCAACAGTAAGAATAGAATTCAGACTAAAAAAATACCAGCTTATAAAAGGCAGCATGACATGTCTTGCCTTAGCTGACATAATGTTTGCAGGTTACAAAAATATTTGCTGGGAATTAGTAAAGTGCATATATGTTCTTAAAGCATGATTTGGTATGTAGGATTATATAGGGACTTAATTATGTAAAACTTTAATTTTTATTTTTAGCTGAGCCTTTTGTTCTACTTGGTAATACTCATTAAATCATTTTAAGGACAAGTAGGCTTGTCTCTTTATTTTTAGTGTTTTAGAAACAAACGGAGTGCTTTCAGAAAACCACATTGGGATCCAAGGCAAAAATAGCATCAACTTGTTTAGATATTTGATAATCAATAAAAACTGCTTAAGAGAGAACTGTACAAAGAAAAAAATAGGATTCTAAAACTATGTAACTGACATACATTTTGGAGGACTTTTGGCTATAGTGTAAAAAATATATTAGAGTCTGCGTTTAGTACATTTGAATAGGAGTCGCAATAAATTAAAATTACTAATCTTCCTGTTGTTTTTCTTGTTAAAAAACACTAAATTTTGTTTTGTTGGATTTTAGATAACAAGGCTGTATCGTCGTTTCAACATTATATAAAATTTGAATATATAAACTATTTGAATAGGTAATGGGCAGGCCATTTATCTGTGAGAAAGTTGATTGTTGTGCTTAAGACGATGCATTTGTGTATTTGAGTGAGAAAAATCTATTTGTCTCCCCTCTCATGGTTGACACCTGGTGGAAATTCTGGTTGTTCCACTGCTTGGGATCTTCCAGAAGCTTTGATTACAGATACTGCTTGGTTTTTTCCGCCACCTAGTGGTAAATGTGGTAAATTTGCTAAAATGTTAGCTCGCTATTAAGGTCAAAGTGCTATTTATTAAGCATTCAAATAATATTAGGCAAGGAACAGATTTAAAAGTGCAGTACAGAGTGAGGTCTTCATTACTAAGTTTGTTTTAAATTTTTAAGTGGTGGTAAAACAATGAGTTCATTAGAATTTTCCACAAAATCTCTAGTAATAGCCGCTGGGGAAAAAAAAATGAGCTATTTGAATAACTATAATTGTGTTTAGTTTAAAAAAAAAAAAGACCTAAGAGATTTACTTGTGTTCAGGAATTATTTTATGCATTAGATGATTCATTCTTACCATATTGCAATTATGCCTTCTATTTGAAGTTTTTAGAAATCATTTTCATTATTTTATTCTTTTTTCTTTGTTTTTGTTGTATCTTCCTAAATGACTTAGTAACTGAAAGGTTGCCAAGAAATTCTTATGCCCTATGATTTTCACTGTCTTCTTAGATTTGGTCATGTGACTTTTTAAATGCCTTAACTTGAATTTACTTGCTTCTTTTGTTTTATTCCCTGTATTTACTGAAACTATGAAACTAGAAGCACACAACTCTGGCACTTCTAAATTCCTGTTTCAGTTTTCACTTCTAGAAAAAACTACAAATACTTGTGTTAAATTTTGAATGATTATGATTTTTAACCTCCCCTTTTCAACAGGCTTTAGACATTTCAAAATGCTGACTTGTGGCAGTTATGTGATGCTTTTGGACTTGCTTCACTGGGCCTTTATTGTATTTTGCATTAAATTTAAGCTATTCATCCTTACCACTAAGGCTCTCAACTACTTCTTCACTACTGTGCCCCAGCCTACGTCTCATATGCTATCTCCTCCTCTGCTAACTCTCTGTAGTCCTGTCAAATACATCTTCTGTCCCTTTTGTTAGCTTGTCTCACTGTTGCCAATGTGCAGTTACATTCTGCTTTCTGTGCCCAGAACAACAACCCACTGCTGTGTTATCTCCTTTCCCTCCTTCTAACCCCTCCACTGGATTCAGTTGCCACAACTGAATAAAATTCCAACTAGACAGAATAACAAGCTCCACCTCTCCTTTTTTATAGCTTCTTCAGAGCTTAGATAGGACTCATTTTCTTTTTAAAGATTTATTTATTTATGCATACAGACCTGGGGTACAAGCCAAAGGTGCAGGGGTGGTGAGAGGATTCACCAGGGACAGAGTGGGGAGCAGAACAGGCAGATGGTCCAAGTGCATTGCTGAGGGGAGCAGTGGGCGGCGGGTCAGGAGAGGTCTGCAGCGCCATGTGATCACTTCTGGGGCAGGCAAGGATCGAACTTATGCAGAAGTGGTTTTTAGCTTTTCAGTGCGGTGCTTTAATCTGCTGCGCCACCAGGGAGGGCCCAGGACTCATTTGCTAATGGTATTTATTTCTTGGATTAAAATTTAATAGCTGTTCTACTTTATAAAGGCTTAATCTGAATGTCAAGAATACTGTTTTAATCTGAGAAATGATAATCACTATTAAGAGACACAGTTTTGGGTTGATGTATCAGTAATTCTGCCAAGTCTAGATTTTTTTCACATAGTATCTCAAAATGATACAGGGCAGCAGGGGGCACTACAGCTGGCCAAGGACACTGCCCAAATAGTTTACCAGTCATTCTAAATGCTTCATCTGCATGCACAATTGCAAGATTACTCAGACTCAGGGAATAATAGCAATGGGATTTATTTAACAAACCAGAAAAGTGAAGAGGTACTGGGCCAAAATGGCCATTTATCTCACCTGAAGCAGTGTCCATTGTTTTTTTAGTGCTAAACAAAAGGAGCTAAGATGGCCTCTTTCCACCAGTGAGGGTACAGAACTCCTCTCCTGAACATTAGGCCATGCGTCCAAGTTAGCATCTTCCTGCCTCTGCCAACCTGGAGCACACGACAGCTAGACTATAGGCCAGGCTGCAACTCATGAGACATCAGAAGACATGACAGGAAGTGCTCTTGAGCTGTTGTGATGTCTCAATGCTGCACCAGACCAGCCACACTCAAAACAGTAGCTGCAGTGGCTGAAGGACCTGACAAATGGTTACACGCACAGCTCAGCAGGGGCTTGGCCCTGGGTCTTTGCCTTTTCTGCCAGACTGATAGCAGCACCCCTGGGAACAGTTTCAGTCGCTCGACTTCTTGCGAAGCCTCCGAACATTTCCTATGTGAGATGGTCTGCTGGACGTCTCTCCACTTTGAGAGGCCCATAACAGCCTTCTAGAAGGTGTGATCCCAATCACTGAAGACACAAAAACCCTGATCTCAAAGACTGAAAGAATCTACTCCCTTTTCTGCAGTCTCCTATGTTACTTATCAGTTGTACCACCCCCAAAATGCAATACTTTTTAGCATTTTTCCTGCGGCTATCTGTCTTCACTGGAGGGCACCACCTGTAATAGTGTATGACTTCAGCCACTGGTTACAAAAATGCTCAAAATTGTTATTAAAAAAAGCAAGTGATCTCAATGGAAAGTTTTGGTGTGTGATTGTAAGAAAAACCATAAAGTCAGAACTTGCTTCTTCAAGAAAAATATTAAATTCATGCTTCATCCTTATTTTAACTATAGCTAAAAAATTTGAGTACTGCAGAACTGAAGGAGGAAAATTCTTCATGTCAAGAATTTGTAACTCTGACTTAGCTCTTTAATATCTTTAAAATGCAACAGTTGGACTTTGGTGTAGAGATTACAGCTTACATTTGCTATAGTATTAGTAAAATTAGTAGGATTTATTTTTATATTTGATTAAGTATTTGTTACAGTCTTCATGCTTTTTTTTTTTTAAAGATTTATTTATGTATACAAGAACTGGGGTACAAGTCAGAGGTGCAGGGGGTGAGATGACTCATCAGAGACAGTAGGGAGCAGAACACACAGACTGAAATACAGTGCTGAGGGTAACAGCACGCAGGACAGAAGAGGTCTGCTGTGCCATGTGGGTCACCTCCCTAGCTGGGGATGGAAGTTGTGTTACTGTGGCTGAGCATAGCTTCATAGTGCTGTGTTTAAGTCCTTGTGCCACGAGGGAGCCCCCCCTTTTTTTTTTGATAAGGGAAAAAGACATAGAGAAATTTAATATGTAATTTATCCTGTCTATGTGAGACTCAGCATGCTTGAGTAATTCACCTACCTATAGTCTTCATGCTTAATAGACATTTAAATATGTGTGAATTTCCTGCTAAAATTCACTGTTACATTTGGTTTCTGTTCTCTATCATTAATACAATAGCATGGCTATTATATATGTAATAGAAGTAGTATATGTGTTGTATGAACACCATTTAATCTTGTATTTTTGATTCTGATTAAAAATAAAATCATACATAATTCTGATATCCACCAAAATATATTACTCTTCCATTTGAATGTTCATCTAAGAAAGAAAAGCATTGCCAGTTATGGCAAGCTTCTTATAAGATTAAAAAAAATGTTTTTTAAGATTTATTTATTTATGCTTACAGAAGTGGGATACAGGCCAGAGGTGCAGGAGCGGTGAGAAGATTCACCAGAGACAGAGTGGGAAGCAGAACCGGAAGATTGACAAAGTACACTGCTGAGGGGAACAGTGGGCAGGTCAAGAGAGGTCTGCCTCACCATGTGGGTCATCTCCCTGGCTGGGGATAGAACTCGCGCTGCAGTAGCTTAACAAGAGCTTCATAATGCGGTGCTTTAATCTGTTGCACCACCAGAGAGAGCTCATAACATTAAAAAAATAATAATAAACTATTTTTATTGAAGTAATGTTGGTTTACAACATTATATACACTTTAGGGGTTATAGGGCCACATCTTTTCAAATAAATATTATCACACTACACCTATCACCAGAGCACCAGTTAGCCTAGTCTATTGGGCCACTTCCCCACTTTGCTCTTCTTCCCCATACTTCTTTAGTTCAATAGTCAGATTTCTAGGATTTGATTTTTCTGTTCCTTTGCTTTGCTCCTTTATATTTTTCATATTAAAGAAATCATTTGGTAGTTGTTTTTCTCCTGACTTCTTTGCAAAATATAATCCTTTCCAATACAATCTATGTTGCAAATAGCCAGATTTCGTCCTTTTTACTTTTTTAAACAGTTGAGTAGCATTCCATTGTGTATATATACAACATCTTAGTCCACTCATCTATCCTTGGGCAATTAGGCTGTTTCCATGCTTGACTATTGTAAATATGCTGCAGTGAAAATAGGAATACATGTTAAATGGGTGTTTTTTCATTTTTCCATAATACCAAAATTTGGGATCATATTATTCCTCATCTTATTTCCTGATTTCACTTTACTCAAACTGTTCATTCACCTATCCATTCATATTTATCCATTCACCCATCTACCCATCCGTCTCCATCAATCCCAAATGATCCTAAATTTTGTGGATACCAAAATTTGTGGATCATATGGTAGTTCTACTTTTAATGTTCTGAGAAACCACTATACTGTTATCCATAGAGACTGGATTAATCTACATCCCCACCAACAGTGTAGGAGGGTTCCTTTTTTTCACCCACATGTTCACCAATGTGTTTCTTTTTTGTGTGTGTATTTGTTCTTTGATTTGGGCCATTCTCATGATGTAAGGTAGTATCTCGTGGTTTTGATTTACATTTCCATGATAGTAAGTGATGATGAGCATTTCCCCCCCTTCATATGCCTTTGGCCATCTGTATGTCTTTTTTGGAGAAAAATCTAACTCTTTTGACTATTTTTTTTTGATCAGCCTATTTGTTTTTTTCTTGTTGTGTGAGTTCTTTGAAGATATTAGATATTAGCCACTTTGCATATATATGATGTACTAATATTTTCTCCCATTCAATAAGGGATCTTTTTTGTTTTCTGATACTTTCTTTTTTGTGCAGAAGATTGTTTGTTTGATGTAGTTCCATTTGTTTATTTTTGCTTCTGCTTTCCAAACACTTGAGCCCCCAAACACTTCACTGAAGTCAATGTGGTGGAGTGTTTCACTTATGTTTTCTTCTATGTCGTTTATATTTTCAGGTTTTACATTCAAGTCTAATACATTTTGCATTAATTTTTGTATACACTTGTGAGATAGTGGCCTAGTTTCATTCTTTTGTATGTGATAGTCAATTTTTTACCAGCACCATTTCCTTTCACCCTTGTACATTCTCCCCTCCTTTTTGTAAATTAACTGTCTATAAAAATGCATTTATTTCTGGGCTCCCAATTCAATTCTGTTTCATTGATCTTTGTATCTGTTTTTATTCCAATACATTAAACACATTACTGGTTTGATTACTATAGCTTTGCAGTATAGTTTTTTTTTTTTCTTTTAACAGTATAGTTTTAAGTCTAGGTGTGTGGTATTACTACCATTTTTCTTTTTGGTCAGAATTACTTTGGTTATGTAGGGTCTTTGTGATTCTATACAAATTTCAGCAAGTGTTTCTCTATTTCTTTGAAGAATGCCATAAGAATTTATACAGGGATTACATTAAATCTATATACTGCTTTGGATGTGACAGTCATTTTAGCAATGTTAATTCTTCTGGCCAATAAGCGGAGAGTATCTTTTCTTTGTGTTTTCTATTTCTTTTAACAGTATCTTGTAGTTTTCATGATTTAGGTCTTGTACCTTCTTTGTTAATTCCTAGGTATTTAACTCATTTTGTTGCATTTGTAAATAAGATTATTTTCTTGATTTTTTTTCTCTTCAGTTTATTGTTCATGTATATAATTAGAACCAATGTTTGTGTTTTGATTTTTCACTAAAGATTTATGGCAATCTTTAGAATTTTCTATGTATATTAACCTGTCATCTGCAAGTAGTGATAGTGTTACTTCTTTCCCAATTTGGATTCTTTTAATCTTATAGGTTTTATAGATGATTTTTATGTCTTTTTAATCTGGTATATTGGGCTGTAGTTCTAATAAGACAATTTTAAGCCTCTCTAGAGGAAAACTACATTTGGCTATTTACAGAATTCTTAAAACATAGATGATCAATTTGGCCAGCTAAGCATATTTTTCATGCATATTTTCCCACAATAATAAAGTTTCCTACCTATCCCATAAATTATTTTACAAATGTGGGAACTGAAGTTATGGAATGTTGAATAATTTGCTTAAGGTCACACCCTAAATAGCAGATTTGCTTTTATAGAATTTAAACTTTAAGAGGAAATACAAATAGTTATAATTAAAGGTAATGAATCCTGTCTCAGTGCTTAGGCATAGACTTTCCAGAAGAATGAAGATTCAACAAAGAGGGTCTCCCCTTGTGCAGGGATTAAGGTGGTGCAGGGTTAAGTCTCAGTACTATCAAGCTATTGCTCTAGCCACTGCAGCATGAGTTTGATCCCTGGCCAGGATGCTGATCCCATGGTTCAGCAGAGCTCTCTCCTGTCTCACCAGCTGCTCCCCTCAGCAGTGTATTTCAGTAGATCTACCTGTTCTGCGCCCCACTGTCTCTGATAAATCCTTTCACCATCCACACCTCTGGCCTACACCCAGTTCTTGTATGCATAAATAAATAAAACCTTTAGGAAAAAAATTCACTTAAGAGGAGAGGGCACTTGAGGGAGTACTTAATAATGAACCTGGAGAAGTAAGAAGGGGCTATAGTTTCAAAAACTTACATATAATGAGAACATGTAACTGATTGCCCTAGTTGGGAGCTTAAAAACAAAAGGAAAGCCAATAATAACTGTGTTGGTACAACAGAAATAAATACAAAATAGTTCCAGACAAACCAGTCTTTATGGCAATGTGAGCACCTTGGACTTTGATTCTGGGAGTAATCAAAAACAGTGAAGGGTTTTTAAAGGGAATATCATGATCATATTTCTGTTTTTGTGTAACTCAGACATTAAGGAGGAGACTTGGAGACTATTTTAAGACTCAGTAATTCAGTAGAATAGTGATGGCAGAATTATGTAGTATCTGAGTCCTAGGAAAATGGGTAAGTTCAAGAGTTAATGTGGTCTGCAGGATCTCCAGTATTTGGTGGTGAGTAATTGAAGGAGAGCTATCGAGGGAGACATATTATTTGGATGTTTATTGTAATGGAGGGAAGGAGTGTTAAAGATAACACTAGATTTTTGGTTTAGGGAGCGTGATAAATGGTGGAGTTAATCCCTGAGATCAGGGACATGGGAAAGGGTGACGATGAATTTATATATTTTTTTCTGTTTTATATTTGTTCATTTAAAATGTTTTTATTTTAATTTTTTTGAAAGCAATCTAAAGTTACATTTTTCCCCCCAGAGTCAATTGAAAGTAATTTGCCAGTGTGTTCTGCTATTCCTGTATACTGTGTATTTCCTATAAGTAAGGACATTTACCTATATGGGTATAACACAGTCATGAAAATAAGCCACTGACATTACACACTACTACCATTTAATCCTTATTTCCTAATCAGATTTTGTCAGTTGTCTCAGTACTATTCTCAAAAGTAAAAAGATGCAGTTCAGAATCACTTAATGCATACAGTTAAGACTCTTGAGTTTCCTTTAGTTAGATGGGGCAGTGCAGTCTTTCCTGGTCTTTAATAACTGACATTTTGAAGATTACACATCAGTTTTTTTTTTGTGTGTGTGTATGGAATGTACCTCTGCACTATTTCCAACCAGAGTTCTGGGAGAGAATGAAACCCTAAGATACTAAAACAACTATTGTATGAAAAATTAACTTCTTTCAATATACTTCGAATGACATTAATTAGGTACAATTCTTGAGAGAGTTGAGAAATAGTCACTGTTCATTTGAGAAAAGTTTAATTCTTAGGTATTGATGGAACTCTTCAAGAATGTGAATGATAATTTACTAGATTGTTTCACTCACTTGTGAAGCATACAAAACCAAAGAAAACAAAATGATAAAATACAACAAAAATAATTCTTAGACTTTGTGAAAACTATAGTGTTTACTAGACAGGAGGAGAGAAGACAGAAGGAAATGTGACAATGTACTGGCATTGGATTGATTTTGTGTGATGATTTCTTTGCCCCATACCAGGTAGGCTCCACCTCTCATGCTACTCTCACTTTTCCTTCCCTGCCCCTGCCCTCCCACAAGCAGGGTAGAGATAAAACCATTTCCATTCAGTTGTAAATAAAGGGATATGACAGTAGCTAAAAGGAGACTCATTCAGGAAAGAATTATTTTTAGTAAAGTACCAATCTAGAGGGTAAGGTTAAAGATACAGGTGACACAAAGGTAATCAATAAAACTACTTCTTTCAGATGGTAGAAAGGAATGGGATCTAGAATAAAATAAACTTGAGGATTAATTTTGTCAATAGAGAAGGGGAGGGAAGAATTAACTCAAGGTAGGTTGGAATAAGAATTTCCTTTCTATAAGCGAAGTGAATTTCCATCCTATAACTTACCTTTTCTGTGAGGACATTGCTAAGAAGCAGTAACAGTAGGAGATTTGAGGGAAGTGGAGAGAGTTCTGAAATTACTACAGATAATGAGAATGTAATATGAATCAACCAACCAAAACCCAGAAAGATTTTTTTCATCAAGAATTGAAAATGAAGATGAATTGCGATACTAACCTGGATGGCAGTATTTTGTCCAGCAGGCTTCCAGTGATGGAGTAGAGAAAACAGTTTTCATGTGGTAAGTAGTTAAACAGAAAATGTGGCACAAGTAAGTTGAGGATATTTGCTACAAACAGTTTGAAATTAAGAAATGATTGCTGAATGTTGAAATGGACAGTTCTGTAAGCTATTAGGAATGTAAACAAAAGAGAGACAGGTTCTAGAAGAAGGAAAGTAAATGGGTAATAGCTTTTGCCAAGGTTCTTGTGACAGAAGCTAACTCTGTTTAACTTAAAGGTATGTGAGTGAGGGCAGGTCTTGTTGTTATCAGGCAACATATAGAATTCAGGTTGAATAATCCTACAGAAAATATAGAAAATTAATCCACAATTTTACAGTTTTACAGAATCATACAGAAAATAATGTGTGAATAGTTATACATAAAATTTAGGCTTATAATCATACAGACATGCATGAAACAAGCAGTGTTAGTGTTATAGGCATTATTAAGCTTCTTCGGATGGCCACTATTGGAATAAATCAGCTCTACCATCATCCTTTCTTTTGTTACTGCTCAGGATTCAAATACTGAAAAGAAGTGCAAAAGTTTAGATGGTCTTGTATGGGTCTGTTGCCCATGCGGTTGGCCAAGAGTTTGAGGATGCTATCAAAATTATATGGAGTAGGGTAGGTAGTTTCTCAAAAAAAAAAAAAAAATACAAAGTTTCTATTAAAAGAAGGAGTGTGATTATTACCCTTCAAAAACGAGGTGTTTAGCACTGGTAAATGACATGTATGATTATTGAATTTATGCAGGATAAAATATTGATTTGATGTAAAGAGGATGACAATGACTAAAATGCCAAACCTTTCTTTTGATTTTCACAATTATAAAAATAATACATGTATAATATGTAAAGATAATTATAACTATTCCCCTCCCTCAAATCTTCACTGAATGTAGGATAGTGATCAAGATCTGACTAAAGGGGAGAAGTGGGTAGATGATAGATTGAAATTAATGGTTTGGACATTTACTATGGTTCAGATACTGTTGTGTATGTACACTCTTACACAACAACAGAAAACCTAAGTAAAGTGACATTTTACTGACTGGAAAGTACATTTACACATTCCATAACCAACAAAGGATTAATATCCATATATATATAAGAAATATACAGAAAGTCAACAATAGAAAGATGAACAAGCCAATTAATAAATGGGCAACAGACAGTTAATAAAATATCCAGAAGGCCAATAAATACATGGAAAAGTGCTAATCATTGCTTCTAATAAAAGACAATAAGGCTTAAATTGACAAGAGAAATCATCTCATTTGAGAATGGGATGCATTAAAAACATCCCTCACAAGAAGTGCTGTAGATGGTATGGAGAAAGAGAAAGTCCATTTCGTTGTTGGTAGGAACAGGTGCAGTCATGGAAAGTAATTTGGATTTACTTTAAAAAATTTTTAAATAGAAATACTTTATTACTCAGTAATCGTACTATTGGGCATCTAGCCAGTGACTATGAAACCATTAACTAATAAATCTAGATGCTCTAAATGTTTCTATTAGCACTATTCACAATAGTTAGAACAGCGAGGCAATTTCTACCCATTAATAGATTGGATCAAGAAAATGTGGCATATCCATACTATGGAATACTATTTGGCCATAAGGAGTGATGAAATGCTGCCATTTACAGCAAAAGTTGAAGAGTTTTGAAGGAAGTAAAAATGACAAAGTAAAGCAAGTCAAAATGACAAAGACAAATATTAGATACATACACAGTTGACAAAGTAAAATACCTAAAAAACTAGCAAATGTTAATAGAGTGAGGTTTCTGAAGCTAAGAGGAAGGTAAGAGGAGGCAAGAGTCAAGGGGATGTAAAAGATGCTGGTGAAGAAAAAAGAGGGCATGCTCTCTTCATACAGAGAGGGAAACAAAGAAACAAAGAAGTACTCTTAGTTAATAGCATAATTATTTTGTCTGACATTCTGTAAGAATATGGCTGGAGGCCCTCCCTCGTGGTGCAGCGGGTTGAAGCGCCGCTGTGAGAATCTGAAGCCACTTCCGCATGAGTTTGATTCCCGCCTGCCGCCTGCCCCGGAGGAGACCACATGGCGAGCCAGACCTCTCCTGGCCCGCCCGCTGCTTCCCTCAGCAGTGTACTTAGTAGATACGCCTGTTCTGCTCCCCACTCTGTCTCTGGTGAAGCCTCTCACCGCCCCTGAGCCTCTGGCCTGTACCCCAGTTCTGTATGCACAAATAAATAAATAAATATTTAAAAAAAAATATGGCTGGAATAAGATGGGTGGCAGAGTGAAGGATAGGAATTGGGCTTATACCATCATTGTTTGGTTAAGAATAGAGCTCAGTGACTAGTTATTTTTTTAGAAGGGCTTTGAGTATAATTAGGAGGTTTGGTGTTGATTTGGGAAAAATGATTTCCCTTTAAAACCTTTGAAAGACATTTTAAAAAATTAAGTAGATGCTAAAATGTACTTGTTAATCTCACACCTCAAAGTCCCACTAACAGAGATTTGAGGAAAGTAGTATTTTAGATTCTGGCTTAAATATGAAGATGATTTTAAGCATTCCCAGTGGCTAACAGATATAATGATCATCATCCCCAGAGCAGTACTGTCTTCAAACTTTCCCAGATAAATTCCGTTGGAGTGATATTTCTGATATCCATATCCTTCTTGTTAAGAACTCAATAAGGGACTAGGTTAATTAGAGATAGGTAATCTTACCTTGCATTAATCATCCTCTGTCAGAATAAATTAACCTTTTTAGCTCCTATTTTCTGGAATTCCCAGCCTCTGCAGACACTGTTCTCGAGGCATTGATCACCTCATAAAATGTTAACTTATTTGAATTTGGAAATACCCATTACAGTAAGAGTTATTAAACTTAATAATCACAGAGATTTATTCTGAGATCACTGAAGTTAAGCTTAATTCAGGCACTTCTCAAGTTTGCTTCTTTTTAGCTGTGTGCTCTGGGAAATTCAGTTATGACCTTGATTCCTCATTTCTTGACTTATAGAATGGGGAAAATTATATCCATCTTAACTGGGGAAATCGATGGAATAACACGTTAAGTAGACTGAGATGAACTGCTTAAATGTGGAGGTTGTTAGTATTATTTTGAAATGTGGTTTAGAAACACTTCTCTTCCCCCCCCCCCACTGATTGTTGATATCCTAGAGTTCTTTTCCCTGAATCCCTGAATAGAGAAAAATAATTGTGAAAGTTTGTATTTTCACTGCTCATGCCTTCCACAGTTCTTTGTTACACTGTAGAGCCCAGGAGGAAAGATGTTACAAAGTCCATCAGAGTACAGAGCTCATGGGGCTACATTGGAGCTTAATGATAGTCTACAAAAGACAAACCAGAAAACTAGCATACATTGAAACAAATCATTAACAATGTCAATATAAGTTCATTTGCTTTTAAAAATGCAGTCAGTTTCATTAGCATTGATTTGGGAAATAGCCAAACATTTGGCTTTAGTTATAAAGTCAGAAAAATGTATCAGAACTAGATTCCATCTGGACAGGGTTTGTTTATCCTCCTCATCTTGAATATGAGCCTTAAATCCTCAGTTTTGACTAATTCTTGAATGTTTCTTTAAATTTGGACAATGTTTGGTCTATTTGGAGAGTGATGCATCTTAGTTTAACAGTAGGTAAGAGGGATGTTGCCTCATACATAGTGTGACTAGTCAAAATGAAAGTAGAAAGTCAAAGGTGAATGATGGTGTGTGTGTACTGAGGGGCACCTCTAGTGAGTAAAGGAGTGCTCTCTAAAGTGAAGGAAATTTCACTCATTCTACTTGGGCAAAGAATGTATGTACTTGGAAAATGTACATGGACATACTGCTTGGGAGTTAGCAGATTCCCCCACAGCTACCCCATATGTCTCCCTCCAGTAAGAGTGAATTGTCTTCGATGTCAGGGCCTTTATTTTGGTCACTCTCCTACAGGGTTGGTAAGTTGATTTAGAGGTAGAATATAGGGTAGGATTGAGTTTTGGGGTACTTATGAGAGTGGCAGGTGAGATCCTGTGGTATGCTTAAACAGTGAGAAACATGCTTGTTAGACTATTTAGAGAGGGAGGAAAAGGGAGTAGTCACTTGGTAAAGGGAATACTTTGAGAAACAACAATGCATAATGAGGGATTTTTTTAAATTAAAATTTTAATAGATAAGAAAGATACATATTTCTACAAAAGTATAAAAAGCCAGGTGGCAGTTTCCTTAATATCCTAGTTCTTCAGTGCTTACCCCTCCTTCACCAGTAACCACTGTTTTGTGTTCTTATATTCCTTGTGAATTTCTTTGCACATCTATAAGCAAATATAAATATTGATTTTTATTTTCTGCCTTTGCTTTTCTAACATTGAATTTATCATTTTACATAAATGGCTTTATATACTTTAATTTTTTTCTGTGCTAATATATTTTGGACATCTATATAGCTTTCTAATTCTTTTCATTGTTCCACTGTATTCTACTTTGTAATGTGCGATGATTTATTTAGCCTATTTATGGACACTGGGTTGTTTCTGAATGTTTGCATTTATCACAATAACTAGATTTCTTTGGGTCTTATTTTTCATTAGTGCATGCATCATACCCACAGACTAAATTGGCAGAGTGGTATTATTGCAAATGATATAGGTAGTTGTAATTTTGAAAGAAGTGATACATTTCCCTCCTAAGGAGCTGTACTAGCTTATACTTGTCATAGAAATAAATGAAAAGTATCTGTTTTTAAAAAGTTTTGCCAAAATAATATATTGTTAAACTTTTACCTTTCCACAGTATAATAGGTAACAAATAGTGTTTGGGTTTCTTTCTTTTTTTGTTTAAACATTCAGTTTAAAAAATTTTTAAATTATCTCAAACACAAAAAATGAAAAATTTCCCCTGAACTATTCAATATTAAGTTACCAAGCCAAGACATGTGGGCTAGGTGTGTATTTGTTGTTGGGGCATCTCTGTTCCTAAGCCCTTTTAATATACAAGCACATATTTGTGTCTCTGTTTATTCCTCGATACTAAGAACTATAACTTGATACCATACCTTCAATTCTTATGCAGTACTTGTGATTCATTTTTGTTTTTTTCCTCTGTTATTCTTAAATATGTAGTTTTTACTCATTCTCCCATGTTCAACACATCTCCTATTACTGCCCCTCTCTCATGTGAATAACACCTTATTGCTTTGCGGTAGATGCCTTCCCTGTCTCTCCTCTCTAACTCAGTTTTCCACAGAAGTTCTCATTCTTCATAGACTGCAGTGACTAGGCTTCTTGATGCAGTTAGAATGTGCTTTCTTTTTGTTCTGAGTCAAGTTGAACACTTTTTAATGAAGAGTATCAACATAAATCCTTTCTTTATCTCCATATAAAATCTTCTGTAAAATCAACATTGCCTAATAATGTTTTTTTGTGAGTGAATTGCTTAGTAGTTTTGAGTCAGAGCTCAATTTTATGATAAGCAGCACACAGTTAATATAATTTAAACTGTATTTATTTAATAGTTAATTATTGAACTCACTGTATATCTCAGTCACTATTCTATATACTGAGGTTCCAGTAAACAAGAAATACTAATTACCTTCACTCATGGAGTTTTTATTTTTATTTCAGTTAACATATAATCTTAGGATGTAATTTCAGGTGGTGAAAAAGCTGCAGAAAGACAAGAGGTCCAGTGTTTGTAAAGTAAATTGGAGCCTCATCTGAACCAGGGTTCTCTAGGCTGAGTCTCTTGCTGTAGGGACCCATAGTATGCTCATCATGTTAACAGGAAAGAGCTGGAGCAGGAGAAAAGGAAACCAAGACTTTGTATGAGAAGACAGTCTGAGAAAAAGCAAGAGTAGGAAGGCTAGGTCATCAACAACTGCACCCTGTGCAGCTCCCCATTACCCACCAGGCAAGAGAGGACATGTGGAACTGGAAAAGGAATTCTGCTTAGGGAAACTAGCAGAAGTTGGTGAAATAAAGTCACTTGGTATCTTTTTCAAGAAGGAAGCATAGTAATGCTTAAATTAAATTCATGTCTGAAGTATAGAACTGAAACTAGGCTAAAATATTGTAATCCATCAAACCTTTTTATGAACCTCAGCTCTCCTATCTATGAGTGCTTGAATTCCATTTACTTATCAGTAAGATAAGATGATAATCATCCCATTCTTCCAGTGGTTTGGCTCACTTAAACCAGAGTGCTTAGCAAGTGTAAGCTCTTGATATTTAAAAATAAAAATTACCTTTAGTGCATTACTAAGGATATGGAAAATCCACTTAATGATTATGTAGAAATGGTATACTACACAGATATTTATAAATTATGGGATAATCTTCAAGATAGGCTGTTGCTTAAAAAAAATAAACCCAACAAGGTGCAGGACAGTATATACTATATGTTTACATTTTTTAAAAGGATATCTAAATGCTTATATACTAATAATATCAGTGTATATATTTTCTTGGAGTGATACTTAAACTATTAATACTTGGAAAGGAACTAAGGGGTGTAGATGGGACAGAAATTGAATATATATTATGTATCTTTTCTTACTGTTTGAAATTTAACTCATGACTATATATTGAAAAGAACAATTTCAAAACTAAGAATATATAGAAGTAATTATCCATTCAGTTTAAACACTTTTCTTCCATATTGCTTCACTATTAATAAAGATAAGATGGGGTATTTGTGGGAGCGGTGTGGGGCAGAGAGGCCATCTTTGGTGCCACAGTTGGCAATGTTCCCAACCTGCTTCTGGGCTGAAGAGAGCTCAGCCATCCACCCTGCACGACCTGCCACATAGCTTTCTCTGACAACCAAAATTGAGTCCCATTGAATTAAAGAAAAATGATTTTTAAAGGAGGTCTAGAATGCAGGAAAATCAAGCAGAATACCAGTGCAACACAGTTTTTGGGAACAGGCCAAGGAAACCTTGGTCTGAATTGAAAAATAAGAGCACCTGAGGTACTCCCAATGTATTCTCTTTGGTATTTCCCCCCGCTCCCCTGAGAAAAGGAGCCAAAAAAAATAATTTATTAGGGAAAAGATGCTATTCACTGTTGAATTCTTAAATAACACTCTAGAAATGACATTTTTCAAATATACAGGGTAAAAATGTAAAGAAATAGGAACCCAATGGAGGTAACTAGATATTTAGGAAAGTTTGTCAGTCCAAGAAAATGTATCTACCGGTACAAATATATATCCTGTTAAATATTTTTCCAAAATATACAGTATATGCTGTATGTGTTATAATAATGGCAATTCCAGAGGTAGAAATAGAAAGTCAGACAATACATGAACTAATATGAAAGTCACTTTCCATGTGGTAAAGAATGCAATGTGTGTGCATATTGAATATTTCATGAAGTTCCAGACTACAGAAATGAGGAAAAACACATTTAATGTATCATAAAAAAATTCTTGACTTCCAATTATTAGTAGAAAATGATGTATGATTTAAGGCAGAAAGAACAAATCCTAGTAGGCGAGAAACCCTCAAATGAGTGTCAAGGACCAGTGGAGTAGCAACTGTTGGTTCCTGTGGTATTTCTCCAGTGCTTTAGAAGTAGTAATTACATTAATTTATTTCTTTTCTTTGTTTTCCTTAAAATCTACTCTTTGCCAGGTAGGAAACTGTGACACAAAGAGGCTAGATAATTTTGTCCTAGCAAAAAAGCGACAAAGCTAAGAATCAACAAAAATTGTCTGGTTTCAGAGGTGTCACCCTTATCATCACACAGTCAGATCTTAAATGGGATGGCACATTTAACAAAGTATCTAAACAAACCACAGATAAACCAGAACTAGAAAAA
>NW_004567108.1:26058818-26059327 GCF_000260355.1 Condylura cristata | reverse complement strand
AGAAATTATTTCTTCCCTTCTTTCCTTTCTTCTCTTTTTCTCAGCAAATTCTAACATTATGGAATTGATATTACTCCATTTGGGAGGGGAAAGGGAAAATTAAGAAATCACTTCAAATGAATCTAAGAATGTGAAATATTTCTTAGCAAGTCAGAGTCTTGTATTAAACTTTATGGTTAAATTGGTGAAGACAAAACATTTTATTTTTCTCATTTAATCAAGCTTATTTCTCAAATTTTAAAGATATAATAAGTTTCTTATAATTTATATTTCACCTATAGAAAAAACATTTAGATAACGAGTGACAAGAGTTAGATAAAGCTGAACACCAATGCAAAAATCCTCAACAAAATCTTAGCTAACAGAATCCAACAATGCATTAAAACAATAATACACCACGGCCAAGTGGGCTTTGTCCCAGGAGAACAAGGATGGTTCAACATCAGAAAATCAATTAATGTAATCCATCACATCAACCGACAGAAGAATAAAAACCACATAATCATATC
>NW_004567108.1:26053658-26055655 GCF_000260355.1 Condylura cristata | reverse complement strand
GCTCCCTTCAGCAGTGTACTTCGTTGATCTGCCTGTTCTGCTCCCCACTCTGTCTCTGGTGAATCCTCTCACCCACCGCATCTCTGGCCTGTACCCCAGTTCTGTATGAGTGAATAAATAAATCTTTAAAAAAAATTTTTTTTTGGTGAGAAAAAAACAAAGAACTCATAGGTGAAAGACTGTGTCAGAGTAGGACAATGATGTGTGTCAGGAGGTGGAATTCAAAGTCTTGCATATATACAGGAGAAGATTGGGCCAAGAAAGTTATGATGTTCATAATGTACATGTTCAAAAACATCTGTTTGTCGTACTATGCGGTACAAAATATAATGACCAGTTCTTAAGTATTCATATGTGGCTAAATCCCAACATTATGTTGAGGGAACAATCAAAATGAGAAATGATGCTTAGAGTAGATATCATATGAGTGAAGTTTAAAAGTGAACAAAACAATATTGTCCATTGTTTATAGATGCTTCCATAGTTAGTAAATATATAGCAACATACAGGATTATGATAACAAGCATCAGGTTGAGATGGTTATCTCTGCCATGGGGAAAAGGAAGATGGAATTAATGCATTGTTGTACAGGAAATTTTCATTTTATGTTTTAAATTCATGGAGGAATTTTGATATTTTAGTGTTACTCTGTGTTTTCATAGGCTTGAAGTATTTTCCTTTAAACCAAGGGATAATTTAGTCATTATTTTTGGAAACATATGCAAATTATTTTCCAAAATGATGCATATCATGGTAATGAACTTGATTGGATATTTGATTTTTATTAATTCTTTTTTAAAAAGTAAGCTCATTGCTGATATTTTTTCAGTGAAGAATGTCCTGTCTATAGAAATATGTTTTTAATGTTAATGCAATACATTTTTTTTCCTTAGAAAGGTAAAGTATTATTCTATGTCAAAGGAAAACATGCTATTTAGTGATAGATTAAAACTAAAAAAATGTGCTCTTTCAATCAATAAATCTTGAGAAATGCTTATAGTCTAACTGAAGTATTGCTTTTTATCTCCAAAGTTACACAAGTAACAAATAACTAGTCATTTAGTGCTTAAATAGTATCAATATCACAAAACTATGTGATTGAATGGGTTACATAGTAAAAACAAAAGTGAGATTAGCATTACATAAACAAGATTAGTTTGCTGCATTCTCCTAAGGCCAACTGTACCAAATGAAATTTTAAGTGACCAGCAAAGGGACTTAAAATACTCTTCTTTCTCATATCCAAGTTATGGCTTTGTTTATGTAGCATTTTTCAAGATATGGAACATAACACATTTCAAGATGTGTTAGAAAATTAAGAACTATTTGCTTGTAAAAACAACAACAACAACACAGACACAGGAAAACAAAACAAAAAAGCAAAAGACAAAAATTTCTAGGGGTGGAGGATCTAGGGGGACCAATTTTTTTTAAGGTCTCTTCTTTTTGGTGTTTTTCTCGTTCTTTTTTCCTTGGTCTTCCCTTTCCTCTATCTGCATTCTTAATTTATTTAGTTCCCTACAACTTTTTGTATTACTGTAGGTCATTTGAAAGTTTTGTCTTCTTCTAGGTTCCCCCTTAACAACTCCACACCCCAGTCCTACTCAGTTATGTACAGTTGTTATTGGTTGGCAACCAGATGATATTCAGCTTTTGTTTGTAGATTTTCTGACTTTTCCATTAATCTCAATTTGGATGCTCCATTTTTAGGTGTTTTTTAAACAAGCTGACTTTTGACAAAGTTTTCACTGGCCCAGTATAAAATGATAACAATATGGATACTGTGGTTAGATTTGTTTAAAGTTAAACTTACTCAAATTTTTAAAATTTAGAGTATATTTCCTGCATTTTTCTGGTAAAATGTATTTTCTTCAGAAATGATGGTAATAGTAGATACATATCTTCCTTGGGAAAGTGTCAGAACCCTTCTACCCCTTTTACCCCTTCCCATGTCTCTGAACACAGAAACACATCCTACAGGATGTTTTTTTTTTTTT
>NW_004567108.1:26040357-26053343 GCF_000260355.1 Condylura cristata | reverse complement strand
TTTTTTTTTTGTTTTTTAAATTGCAAGTGAGGGAAACTTAATGATTTCAGTTATTTTACATTGTCCATACTAGCAATCATGTTTATCCGGTTTTCTGATAGCCATTCTTGTCTCAAATGTCTTCCTGCTATTTCAGTACAAATTCTACCTTTTTGGTAATACCCAGGTCAAATCTGGCATCGGTTACCATAAGACTGTTGATTTTCAGGAACTATTTCTCTCGTCAGTTTTTTTTTTTTTTTTGAGATTTATTTATTTATGGATACAGACCTAGGTACAGGGACGGTGAGAGGATTCACCTCACACAGAGCGGGAGGGTTAGGAGAGGTCTTCCGCACCATGTGATCACCTCCGGGGCAGGTGGGATGGAACTCATGCACAAGTGGCTTTAGCTTCTTAGTGCAGTGCTTTAACCCGCTTCGCCACCAGGGAGAGCCCTCTCTCCTCAGTTTTTTCTTTCAAAAAGCTTTTGGTTTACTGAAAGAGCTGACCAGGAGCCCTTCCTGGTGGCGCAATGGGTTAAAGCACAGCACCAGGAAGCTATTTGCAGCCACTGTAGCACAAATTGGATCCTTGAACAGAGTTTAGCCACATGGCATAGCAGACCTTTCCTGACCAGCCTGCTAATCCCTTCAGCAGTGTATTTCAGTCCATCTGTCTATTCTGCTCCCTTCTCTGTCTCTGGTGAATCCTCTCACTCTTCCACACCTCTGCCCTGTACCTCAGTTCTTGTATGCATAAATAAATATACCTTTAAAGAAAAATAAAGAGCTGAACAGCTGTAATTAAAGTCTTACAAATGAGAGAAGTCAATGCTACAGTGGGATTAGGAATAAGTGAAGAGGGTCTCCCAAATAGTTCAGCTTGCACTAAATTTAGTGGTCTTTCTTAATCTTAGAGAATATCATATGATTATAACAGTCTCTAGACAACTGTTCCTATCCTGGTCTAGGAAAACTTCTCAAATTCTCGTATGAAGTGTGTTCAAGACTGAATTATGCATTTCTTGCTATTTGTATTCTTGTAGTTATTGCTCTTAGTCTCATTCATATTGGAAGGTTAGAAAGACAAGTATATCAAGATATTTAAGCTGAACATTGGTTCAAACTTGACAACAATTCTCAATTTTTTTTAGAAAGGACTTCATTGATAAGGAAATTTCATTACTAAAATATTGAGGACTCTAAATTCTATTTGAAGTTAAAGTTTAACCATTGCCACATATGATTGGATATTTCTATCTTATGATACTGAAAAATTCATTTGTGTTTTGTTCTTTACCATTGCAGCTTTGATACATATGTGAAACCAAACCCTCTTACCTTTTCTTACTGGAAGTCCCTCACCTAGATGCTCCTGTTACAGAAGTGGAAATCACTATGCATCCTTCCTTTTCCGTAGGGGTTTCCTGTTGTGAGATAGTTATGCATGTCTTACATTTCTACAAGTTTTAAAAACAAAACATTGAGTGCCCATTGTTCCAGATTACCCTCCTTTTTTAATTAAAAAAATATATTTTTAAAGATTTATTTATTTGTGCGTACAGAACTGGGGTATAGGCCAGAGGCTCAGGGGCAGTGAGAGGCTTCACCACAGACAGAGCGGGGAACAGAACAGGCAGATCGACGAAGAACATTGCTGAGGGGAGCAGCGGGCGGGTCAGGAGGGGTCTGCCATGCCATGTGGTCACCTCCGGGGCTGGCGGGAATCAAACTCATGCGGAAGCGGCTTTAGATTCTCAGCGTTGTGCTTTAACCCGCTGCGCCACCAGGGAGGGCCTAAAAATATTTTTAATTGCTTTGCAATACTGTGTAAGTTTCAACTCTCATCATATATATGTATATATTTTTATATAGAGACATAGATATTATGAACGCATATTTTAATATAATATATATAATACACAGTAGTATATATCATACTGTTTATAATATAGCATAATATTTTAATGTAGATTTATAATATATCTTATATATCTATATTTTAGCGATACATGCACACAATACATACATACATATACACACACACACACACATATATCACCTGTGTTCAAATGTTTAGTTACAATCCACAGCCATCCAATAGACCCTCTGTACACACACACACACACACACACATATCACCTGTGTTCATATGTTTAGTTACAATCCACAGCCATCCAATAGACCCTCTGTACACACACACACACACACACACATATCACCTATGTTCAGATA
The DNA here is from genome assembly GCF_000260355.1 of Condylura cristata. Lineage (NCBI taxonomy): Eukaryota > Metazoa > Chordata > Mammalia > Eulipotyphla > Talpidae > Condylura > Condylura cristata. The sequence continues at coordinate 26,051,127 of NW_004567108.1, read as the reverse complement.
TTTAGTTACAATCCACAGCCATCCAATAGACCCTCTGTACTCAGTCATCTCATCCCCAATCCCATCTCTTCCCTTTTGGAAATAACTATGTTATAACCAGAATCTAAGGGTTATTTGTTGTTAACTTGCTTTGCTTCTTTATAATACATATATATGAAATCATATTTGTTTTCTCTTTCTGACTTATTTCTGTAAGCATAATATCCTGGTTCTACTCACATTGTCACAAATGGCAGGATTTCATCATTTTTATAGCTGAGTTGTATTCCATTATGTATATGCACCATATGTTCTTTACTCATTCATCTGTTGATGGGTACTTAGGTGTTTCCTTGTCTTGACTATTGTGTATATGCTGCACTGAATTTGGGGGTACGTATATATTTTCAAATTATTCTTCATATAGATACCTAGAAGTTGAATTGCTGAATCATATTATAGTTTTATTTTTAATTTTTTGAAGAATCTCTATACTGTTTTCTATAGTTGTTGTACCAGTTTGCCTACCAACCAACATTATATGATGGATCCTTCATCTCCATGTCCTTGCCATACTTGTTTCTTTTTTTTTTTTTAAGATTTATTTATTTGTACATACAGAACTGGGGTACAGGCCAGAGGCTCAGGGGCGGTGAGAGGCTTCACCAGAGGTAGAGTGGGGAGCAGAACAGGCAGATCGACGAAGTACACTGCTGAGGGGAGCAGCGGGCGGGTCAGGAGAGGTCTGCCTCGCCATGTGGTCTCCTCCGGGGCAGGCGGGAATTGAACTCATGCGGAAGCAGCTTTAGATTCTCAGTGCAGTGCTTTAACCCGCTGCGCCACCAGGGAGGTCCCTGTTTCTTATCTTTTTGATAGAAGTCATTCTCAATGGTATGAGATGACTTCTCATTGTGATCTTAGTTACTTTTCTCTAAAAGATGATGACAAATATTTTTTCTTATACCTTTGGCCATCTATATATGTTCTTTGGTAAATGAAATGTGAGTGAATGATGTATGACTTCTAAATGGAAGTTTTTTTTTAGCACTTTTTTAGACTTTTGGACTTCCTTTCCTTGTATGATAGAGAACAGGATATTCCAGTTGGTGATTGATCCCCACTCGGGTCCTGCGATGATTTTATGCAAAAAATAGCACCAAAGGACCTACAGTGGACTTGTAGTATAAGTAAGAAATAAGCTTTGCTTTTTTTCACTGAGATTTTGTAGGTTGTAAAGTTTCCCCCACTCCAGGCTTTTATATAGCTTGACTACTAAAGTACTCAAAATTCAATGGATTTTCTATTTTTATACCAATATCTTAGGGAAAGAAAGAAATGTTTTCATGTCCCTAAAGTCCCTTATAATGAATAAAGGCAACAATGTCTGATACTGGTGGTTATTCTGAAGAAATTATGATTTAACAACCTATATTATATTTTTTGAGATTATTTTACTATAGGATCAGCATTCTTTTAAAAGACTGGGGATAACAGTGGTGAGCTTTTCCTTTTGGCTAGATAGTAATGACAATTTCTTTATAAATATGGTCTTACTGTTGTCTATTTTCATGGTCAGTTTGCAGCATGCTTTAATCTATTGATACCACAACAGACCTCATTTTTTTAAAAATAAAATTTATATATATTTTTATGCATAATTTCTAGTTTAATCATTTAAAATTTGAAATCTCTAATCTCAAAGTATTCTGTTTCTTGTAATTAAAACTAGACTGTTGAAGGCCCTCCCTGTGGGTTCTGTGGGTTAAAGCACAGCACTTCAGCACCAGTTCAATTCCTGGCTAGGGAGGTGACCCACATGGTGTGGCAGACCTCTTCTCACCTGCCTGCTGCTCCCCTCAGCAGTGTACTTTGTCAATCAGCTTGTTGTGCTCCCAACTCTATCTCTGGTGAATTCCTCTCACTGCCCCTGCACCTCTGGCTTTTACCCCAGTTCTGTATGCATAAGTAAATAAATCTAATAAAAATAGACTGTTGAAATTTGAATAATTTTATTTTAATTTGTATCTTTACAAATGAAGATACAAAATTGCATAGAACCGTCCAGAAATATGTAGAATGAATTTAAAAGCATACAATAGAATACTGAATTGGCATCTTGAAAACAGAAAGAAGCATGAAGGTTAAACTTCTTAAAAATGAAGTAGTTATGCAACCGTCAAGAAAGAAATTTATGTCTCATTTATACATATATTTCTACTTCCTACTGTATACCTTAATAATCCCAAGAAAGCGGATTTGAATTGGTTTCTACAGTGTTACTTTCAACTTAAATTAACTAAAATTTGGTACCAATTTTATTTAACTTGTTTCCATTCATAATTTAGATCTAATGAATAAATTCTTCATTGAGATTATATAGTAAAGGTCTGGCAATGAAAATATTTTTTTCAACAAGAAAGATTAAACTGTAAACAATAAAGCAAGAATTCGGTAGGATTGCATAAAGAATATTGATTGCAGGAAATAACTTTCCTTGAATCTGTGATATGTTTGTTCATATAAACACAAAAGTCAGTAACTTAAATTTACTGTTCTAAAAGTTTTGTTTGTCTGGCACAAAGATTTTTGGGGGATTGGCGCCATCTGCTGACCAATGTTGAACTTTTATGATTCCCTTTTGTGATTTTTTTTTTTTGAAGAAATACGTAACATTTTCTAACAAACACCATTAAAGGAAGAAAAAGTATTTCAAATGTTAACTCAAGAACAACAATGTGTACATATTAAACAGACATTTTTGCATGATAGAAGTATGTATGGTTATTTTTCAGAGTTTCAATTACATTTTCACAGTTACTTTGAACCCAAAGCTACTCTCTTATTGTTCAAAAGTAGTGTTGGGAAGTTGCAGAGAGATTATGAAAGAATACTGGCACAGACTTCTAGTAACCAAAAGATGTGAAAAAGGTTGGAAGAGGATTTTCACTGGCTTCCCTGTCCTGTCAGTGTCATGGGGCCCACTCTGAGGCATTCTTCCTCATATTTGGGTTTTGCCTACTTTGCATGTTTCCTTACTATAGTCAAATCAGATCAACCATTATTTGTGGGATGACTCCTTCCCCTAACCTTGGTATTTTGTATGGCTCTTCCCTCTAAGTCATAGCAAACATTCTTAAATGTATTTTTGTTTGTTCTTATCTTCCAGATGACTACAAATGCACTATAAAGCTATTGTTCTCAACTTTGAACACACATCAGAATCACTTGTGACCATTAAAAATACAGATACCTTGATGTTAGATGAACAAACACTAGTTAATTTGTCTGGGGTGTGGTCTGGGTAGTAAGAGTTCACAAAGGATTCCCATATGCACCTAAGATTGGGTATAGCTGCTTTTTAGTAGCATTTTACTATTGTTTATAATCAAAAAGTTTAAAAAATATATTAATTACCTCATCCTCCATCTTTGTGCAGTGCATGATTTCCTCATGAAATTCCCACCACTAATTCCTCCATGCACCATCACCATAGTCCCTGGTGCTCTTCCCACCCCTTTTCTGGTCCTTCTCCCTCCTCCTCCCTTGCAGAGTGTCTCTGATCTATAGTTGCCTGGTGATTTTACTTTATTATAGTTACTTTAAAAAGAGTTTTAAAAAATTAATTTTGTCTTCAACTCACTGTTATTTTCTCTGTGAACACTTCCTAAATGATCAAATGGGTGATAAAAAAATATGTGTAGGTTTTTGTGTTTTAGTATACTTTTACATTTAGAGGAAGAAATCCATGTAATTCTTTTTTTTTTTTAAGATTTATTTATTTATACATACAGAACTGGAATACAGGCCAGAGGTGCAGGGGTGGTGAGAGGATTCACCAGAGACAGAGTGGGGATCAGAACAGGCCGACTGATGAAGTATACTGCTGAGGGGAGCAGTGGGTGGGTCAGAAGAGGTCTGCTGTGCCATGTGGGTCACCTTTGGGGTGGGATAAAACTCATGTTGAAGTGGCTTTTGCTTCTTAGTGCTGTGCTTTAATCTATTGCACAGCACTAAGAACTGTGGGAGGACCTCAAGTCCATGTAGCTTTTTAACCTAAAATTGTTGTGACACAAATCAGAAACTTCATAGCTTTCTTCAGAATAGTGTGAATATTTTCAATTAGCTTTATAGAAGTGTTTTTATACTGTTGTTTTAAAACTTAGTATTTTTAAAGGTATTATGAGAGCTCTCAATTCTTTTGTAAACTATCCAGTTTATGGCAGACCATTATATTTTATAAGAATGAAATAATATGAATGGTGGGGTGTACCCCTACTGCTTGCAAATTAATGTGTCCACATTTGCCTATATTGCTGTATTTTAGCATTCAATGTCAGATATCCTGGTTCATTACATGCACTCTGTGAGCGATGTCTTTTTAAAAATGATTTTGGTTTACATTAAAGGGAATGTTTTTTCTTGTTTAATAACTGGGTAGGAATTTAATTACTGAAAATAAATATGATCTAATGTTTCACTGAGTTTTCTGAATAACAGGATAATTTGGTCAGCATTGTTAGCCATAGGCCTGGAAGAAAGCCAGATGACTAGAAGTCACTGCTCTGGTGCGTAGAAAATTATCAGCAAATTCCTGTGATTTACTTCATTTAACCTACAATTAAAAGTATGTAGATTTGCCTGACCCTCTAAATGCTTCCTTAGCTGGCAACTGGATTACAGAAAAATGTTATAATAAGATGTGATGTGTGTTCACTTTAAACATGTGGTTTCCCAAAGCTACTATCCCCGTGTAAGAACTTCTTCCCACACTGGCAGCTGCTTGGGAAGGTGGGAGACTTGGGTGCATATCATTATGTGGACATGTTTGTGGCATGGAGAGTAATTAAGCAGTGAGAATAAACAAGGTTTGGAAGTTGTACCAGAAACCACTCATATAGAGAGGAAACTTAAGAGGCTTTGTCCAATTTGAAAAAAATCCTACAAAGTTATTTGGTATTACAGGTCCGATATTGAGGAATTAAAGGAAATGTTTAGAATCTATCAACAATAGAAACCAAAAATCTTCCAACCATATCAGGACTTTTCTCTTATCATAGAGAGAACTTTTCTGTTCTCTCTATAGAAAATAGACCTATTTGTCATTTAAAGGGATGGTCAATTACTAAGCAGATAAAAAATGTAAGAGAGTGTTAAAATGTTTGTCATATATATCAACTTTAAACATGCACACCTTACTGTTACTTCTTTTTTCATTTTTATAAATACTTTTGTGGAATTTAAAATAATTTAAGTCCATTTAGCACATAAATGTGAATCTGTCTGAACCATTTGTATTGAAGCAATTCACCTACTGTCCTTCAGATCATAATTTTCTTATACCATTTCGTTCTTTTACTTCTATCTGTAAGTCTGTGGTTTTATTGATGACTAGATCAAATCATACCCCTGTCTGGGTCTCTGCTGTTTGGGTTTTTCAACCCTAGCACAAAAACTCCATGCCACATTAATAGCTATTCCCGGTGCTAACTTACCCCTGCAGTGCTGTATTTTTTAACCAAGTTCATCTGAAGAGATCTGCTCTTTCAGTGGTTATTAGTGTGGGAATTTGGGGGTAGCGTTAACTGTTACATAACAAAGGCAAAAGCACTGTGGAGGCTACCAGTACCTCTTAAGTCATAACCATGTAAGTCATAACCATTTTCTCTTCTTATGTTTCTCTCAGTTTGGGAGCTAATTGGTTGAGATGATTGATCCAGAACATTGAAATGGAAACACTGAGAAACTGAGGGAGGGAGGGTAGAAAGGAAGAAGAGGAGGAAGAAGGGGATATGGAAAGGGGAGGGGGAAGGAAGAGATGGACAGAAAGGGAAAGGAAGGATGAAGGAAAGAGGGAGGAAGAGAGAAGGGGAGGACAAGGAAGGATAGTAGGAGGAAAGAGTAGAGATTCTGATTTTTGATTTGTAGTTCAATGAAATAATTTCTAGCTCTGTAGATGGTAATGGGACACCTGCAAATTTCCTTAGGCATATGGCATAATGATGAGGTTTTCCTGCTGATCCTAAGGTAGTTAATTTACCTTAGGAGGAGATTTACTTCTTGGAATAGAAAAGGCCATTCCTAATAATTACTAATTAAGGTGGCATACTGGCAGTGTGAGTGATGCTGGCTTCACAAGGGATTAAATTCATTTAGATTGTGGTTTATAAAGTTTTTGAAAATATTAAGCAGTCCTTTGATGAATAAAGAAAAGCAGAAACTTTTTTTTTCTAAAATCTTCCAGATATTAGAAAAGACTGAATGAAATTTAATTTCTAATAATGAAGGAGGATGGAAAAGTAAGTGAAAGCTGTATTGATGCTTTAAAATTTCAGCAGAAAAAAGTTATTTTAACTCAGAGATTTAATTATATTATCTTATTCTAGGCAATATTTAAATTGTGAATGAAAGGAGATTGGGAGAATATATTTTTTAAAACAAACTTTATACCAATAAAATACTTGTGGTATAAATTATACATGTAGGATAAATAATTTCCATTGTGGGAAATCACTGTTTTGAACTTCCGCGCTTGTACTTTCATGCTTGTGTAGGGAGATCGAGAAACACTAGGAGGATGGGACTAGTGTTAAAATGAAAAAAGAAACATTAGAATCAAAAGTGATTTTAATATTCTTTTACCAAATCACTATGTTCATTCACAGTGGTAATGAGGTAGACTCTATAGAAACCATCTGGTTTTGGTGTGTGAGAGTTTAATAGGGCAAAGTTGTCATTGCAAAACTCATTCACTCGCTAGATCTTTGTTAGTTGTGTGTCATAGTGCACTGCAGGTATAAACTCCAACCTGGTTATTGAGTAAATTCTATATTTCTGTAATTCAAATCTTCATGTTTTGCTTTCTCTGGCTCCCAGGTTTTTTTTAGTTATATTTGATGTGTTGCAAAAGCCTGTTTTTGACCTTTTTCATGTATGAAGTGGCATTGTCATCTATTACATTGGACAAGTTCTTGGGAGTTGTATTTTGCAAGGCATTTTCATATTTTTTATTTTAAGGGGTCCAAGAATATACAGTGTAGTCACTTAGGTGACTATTAATTGGAGGGACTGATTATATAAAATAATATGTGTCACTGAGGTAGTTTTAGCTTCAAGGAACAAAGACTGTCTTTAGTGTACATAGGCTAAAAGTCATGAACTCGTTTAGAAGCAGAGAAAGTTGTTCTCTGTTCAATAGCCAGGGTGGCTCCACAGAGCTTTATATTGATAACTGATGGAGACTCTCTTTATGTCACTAGAATTGAAATGCCTTGGTTCCACATTCTTTCTATCTTGTATGAATCTACTCAGATTTCAAATCTTGAGAGCCAGGCTGATTGCAGGCTTAGGCCAAAAGTCTCCCCTGGGTGACTGCAATGGGAAGGAATATAAAGATGTCATAGTGTTGATCATGTATTTTCCCTTTATTTGGCAGACCCACCAGTACTCTAGGGAATAGAAGTTCTTAGAAGTTCTTAGGGCAGGGTTTGTTTCCAATATAAAGCAAAATGGATGGAGGCTAAGATAAAGTCCAGTTATCTATGACAAATCCTTTGGGGCATACCCCTAAAATGCTGTTTTAGTTTGCTCATACTGCTAAAGGGCTACTGTAACTATGGGCGGGAGGAAGAACAAACTAATATTCCTCATAATTCTGGAGGATGGAATTCTTCTTAGGTAGCAAATGGCCATCTCCCTTCAGTGTCTTGATTCCTCTTCTTTGTGTGTCTGTATCTTAACCTCTTTTTGAAAGGACATTCGTCATATTGGACTGGGACCCACCTGTAAGATTTCATTTTATCTTAATTACCACTTTAACGAGCTTAACTCCCTGAAGAGACACATTCTGAGATACTGTAGGCTTTGAGTTTTGGAGAACACAGTTCAGGCTCCAGTACCTACCTATAAGCTGTTGCAGGCTAAATGACAACATGCTAGTCTTCAGTCAATAAGATATCGCTACACAGTTCAGAACAGGGTATTGACCCCGTTGTGTCAGGTTCTTGCCCTGGGTGTACTGATGCAAAAATGGATAAATCATGGTTCTTGCTTTCAGGAAGCTCAGTCCTATATATTATGTGTGAATTGTATTAACACAGATGCATATCACACACATATTTTTGTGTGCTGTATGTCTAGTGTGTATATATAGTATGTAGTACTTGGTATTAGTAACACCTGACATCAGAAGATAAATATCAGTTTGTATCTGCTTTGTCAAGCTACACCTTTTCTTTTGTTTTTAAATAATTTATCCATCCTTTGAAATACCTATTGTTTAGTAGTCCATTTCTCAAAAAGTTCTAGAGGTGAAGAATAAATTATTTTAACAAAGAGTGAATTTAAAATAGGAACGATTTTGTATGATATTTTATTTCATTTTAATATATATAAATATATATATATAATGTATAATATATAAATCTGTAGTTCTTATAGATGTTTTTTATGGGAAGAAAGATTTTGCTTTGACAGGATATACATTTGCTTAAGGAGTTTTTTGTTATTTTTTTTTGTTCCTTAGAATTCTGACACTTAGCAAGTTACTTTTTTATATATTAAAAGTTAGTAAACCGGGCCCCCCCTGGTGGCGCAGCGGGTTAAAGCACAACACTGAGAAGCTAAAGCCACTTCTGCATGAGTTCGATTCACGCCTGCTCCGGAGGAGACCACATAGCTGGCAGACCTCTCCTGACCCGCCCGCTGCTCCCCTCCGCAGTGTACTTTGTAGATCTGTCTGTTCTGCTCTCCACTCTGTCTCTGGTGAAGCCTCTCGCCGCCCCTGAACCTCTGGCCTGTACCCCAGTTCTGTATGAACAAATAAATAAATTTAAAAAAGTTAGTAAATCTTATCATGTAATATATGAATATATGCTCATTGTCAAAATTCAAACAATATAGAAAACTACATAGAGGAAAATGTCAATATCTTTTTTCAGATGTCCTACTTCCTCCATCTCACTTTGCTCTCAATAGTAGGCATTATTAGAGTTTGGTTTGCACCCTTTCTGATTTAAAAAAAAAAAAACATATATATATGTATACACACACACACACACATGTGTTCCAATTCCATATCTATATCTATATATCTATATGGAGTTTGGACATTTTTACTTTGGCAAAAATAGAATATAATATATTTTTCTAAAGTTTTTATTTCTTCTATTAAAAATCTGTTATTTTGGGCAGAATTTTAACACTTATTCCTACTATTGAATCACCTTCTCTCCAGGATTTTTGACTAAGAAACAATATCCCAATGATGATAGTAGTAGGAGGAGATAAATTATAAATAATGACTTTGTGCCCTATATCCTGAGGAAGAGAGTTTCCTTGAATTGGCAGTGGTTCTTAAGGATAGGGCCTAGAAATCGAAGCAGGCTTCTTGCTCCTGGCATCCTAACTAGCTCTTCTTACATAGCCACCCTATTAATGAGCATTTCTGGGTGGCCTCTGAGGCCAGGCTCTGCTCTGTGAACTGACAACATAGGAATGGGAAGTCAGAGAGAATTGGTGGGCCCTATTCTTCCCTTTAAGAATAATAGACCTGCTATTACTAGAATTTGGTGTAAGAATGAGGATAATGAACGACATTAGCAATTCCTCCACTCATAGAAGGTAGAAAAGTAACTGGGCAATATGCCCTTTCCTTTGGGCTGACACAGAAATGTGAGGCAGAATGATAGCAATTTATACTCCAGTGAAGATTTCTTGGAGACCTTACTGTTTAGGACAGATTTAAATAATTTATGTGTCATGCTATTCTACATAGGATTTTAGAGTTTTTAAACCTCTTTCATAGTTTTCCCTTCATCTTGCTTTCATAACAAATCTGTGTAGTGTTTATTTGATAGACATGGGAGTAAAACCTTAAAGGAGTCAAGGCATTTGTCCAAGAATTCAAAATCTATGATAGTCTGCTTTAGTTCCCAAACCACCATAAAATACTGCTGCTTGTTAAATGTTAGTTTTTTTTTTACTTAAATTGAAGTAATAGGAGTAACTAGCTACCCTTAAAGTTATTTGTAAGTTTTAACCCCTTTTCTAAAAGTTCTAATTTCAGCTTTCTGCTGTAAATTATTTAAGAAGTTTTCATTGAAGCCTATCACTAACATGTTTCATTTTGTAATAGTTTTTACTTCCTGATTCCAGTATCTGAACCCAACTCTATGTTCAGGATAATTTTCTACCTTACCAATATTGTTTGAAGGCCATATTTTCCTATAATTATAAAGCTAAAATAGAAACTCATTTATCTAGCCTCTCTTGCAGCTAAGATACGTGTACATGACCTAGGATTGGCTAACACCTTTCAAGGTGGTAGCTAATAGTACAAGAAATGGGAACAGAAGATCCTGTTTGCTCTGGCAGTGTCAATGTCTTTTCCCCACAAGCTGTAAAGACAGTAGAGCCAATGAATCCTGATGGCAGCTTCATACTTTCTGTGCATCCAACCACAAGTAATGCTTTGTGTCCATGAAACTGATTTAGGTGTTGTCCTAGATGATTATGGGCTTTCTTTCTTTTTTTTTTTTTTAAGATTTATTTATTTATTTGTACAGAACTGGGGTACAGGCCAGAGGGTGAGAGGATTCACCAGAGACAGAGCGGGGAGCAGAACAGGCAGATCGACAAAGTACATTGCTGAGGGGAACAACGGGCGGGTCAGGAGAGGTCTGCCACGCCATGTGGATCTCCTCTGGGGCAGGCGGGGATTGAACTCATGAAGAAGTGGCTTAAGTTTCTTAGTGCAGTGCTTTAACCCGCTGCGCCACCAGGGAGGGCCCTATA
>NW_004567108.1:25995112-26040257 GCF_000260355.1 Condylura cristata | reverse complement strand
ACAGGCCAGAGGGTGAGAGGATTCACCAGAGACAGAGCGGAAAGCAGAACAGGCAGATCGATGAAGTATACTGCTGAGGGGAGCAGCGGGCGGGCCAGGGGAGGTCTGCCTCGCCATGTGGTCGACTCCGGGGCAGGCAGGAATCGAACTCATGTGGAAGTGGCTTTAGTTTCCCAGTGCAGTGCTCCAACCCGCTGCGCCACCAGGGAGGGCCCAGATTATGGGCTTTCTTTACTCTTCATCAATGTTGAGACCTAGTTCTCTAACATTTACAGTGATTAATATTTAAAAAATTTACATACAATAAATTCACTTTTAGTGATAGATGATTGCATGGATTTTGAGAGTATCTTAAGTCATATACATTCCTCCCATCACACTTTCAATATGCCTTAAATTCTCTCATGCTTTCTAGTCACTGCTAATCTACCTATCTGTTCCTATCTCTATAGTTTTCTCTTTTCTAGAACCATAAATAACTATCCAATAACATTTTAATAAATTTTAATTACTATTACATTAATAATCTTTAAAATAAATATAAATAAATTTATTTTATGCTTAAATAATAGTTAAAATTTACTGGATGTTTAATATTTGCTTTCCTCTGTTGTTCTTACTAAATACTATATAATAAACTATAATTTTAAGAGGTAGATTCTCTTATTATTCCCATTTTACAGATGAAAGTTGAGGCACAGAAAGGTGTGTCCAAGATCACACAGGTGATATGTGGCAGAGTCAGGACATAGATTTTATTATTATTTTTAATTTAATAGATTTATTTATCTTCTTACATTGTTAATGTTTTGACAGTACTGGTGTTCTCTTGGGTATTATCCCTGTTTTTCTCCTACTACCATAGTGTCTGTGATCTATATCCACTGTTCCTTGAACTTTTCCCTCCGCTGTTTTGATCCTTCCCTACCTCTTCCTCTGCTATATGCCTTAGAGTTATAGTCCACTTGCAAATTTTGTCTTTTTCTTGACCCTTCGTTTTCTTTGTATTCCACATGTAAGTGACACCACATGATATTTTTTTTGTCTTCTTACTTATTTCACTGAGTTCTATCCATGTTGCTGCAAATGGCATACATTTATCTTTTTTGATTACTGAGTTGTATTCCATTGTCTGTATATACCATGTCTTCTTGATCCTTTTGTCTGGTTTGGGGCATTTAGGTTGTTTTCAGATCATAGCTACTGTAAATAGTGTTGCAATAAACATAGGAGTGCAGGTTTCCTTTCAAATTAGTGTTTTTTGTGTCTTTTGGGTAGATTCCTGAGAGTGGAATCACTGGATCATTTGGTATATGGTATATCATTTTTAGTGTTTTGAGGAACCTTCGCACAGCTTTCCATAGTGGCTGGACCAGGTTACATTTCCACTAGCAGTGTCAGAGGGTTCCTTTTCCACTACATCCTCATCAGAATTTATTATTTCTGCTTTTTAAAAATATGGGCTATTCTTACTAGTGTGATGTGGTATCTCACTGTGGTTTTGATTTGCATTTCCCTGAAAATATAAATGATTTTGAACATTTTTTTTTCATATGCCTGTTGGCTATTTCTGTCTTTTTTTTGGAGAAGTGCCTTTTTAGCTCTTCCCATTTTTTTGATTGGGTTGTTTGCTTTGTTTTGGTTGAGTTGTGTAAGTTCTTTGTAGATCTTTGATATCAGTTCCTTATCTTTTGTATGATGTGCAAATATTTTCTCCCATTTAGTAAGGTTCCTCTTTACTTTGTTGCTGTCTCTTTTGCTGTACAGAAGCTTTTTAGTTTGATGTTGTCCAAGTTGTTTATCTTTTTCTCTGTTGTCCTTGCTTGTGGAGATGAATCCTCAAAGATATTTCTGAGGTTTATGTCACGAGTGTTTTGCCTATGTTTTCTTTTATGTTTTCTGTTCGCATGTCTTACCTTCAAGTCAGGACATAGTTTTTTTTTGTGTGTGTGTGTGCATACAGAACTGGGGTACAGGCCAGAGGCTCATGGGCGGCGGGAGGCTTCACCAGAGACAGAGTGGGGAACAGAACAGGCAGATCAACGAAGTACACTGCTGAGGGGAGTAGTGGGCGGGTCAGGAGAGGTCTGCTGCGCCATGTGGTTACCTCCGGGGCAGGGGGGAGTAGAACTCATGCGGAAGTGGCTTTAGATTCTCTGTGCTGTGCTTTAACCCGCTGCGCCACCAGGGAGGGCCCAAGTCAGGACATAGTTTTTAAACTTCTATCCATGATGTCTTATAAATCAGTCAGTAGTGATTTCCATTCCTTACAGCTGAGAAATTGAATGCTAGAACTGGTGAGTAAAATGCTTAAAATATAAACTATAATGGATATTATCATTGAGTTGGGGAGGTAGATATTATAAAAAATAATTCCATCTGTGAATGCTTAATTGCAAATGTAGATAAGTAAAGGGTTATAGTCTTTAGAATTAATTATCAGCAAACATGATCTAAAATGAGAGTCATGGAATGTTTCTCTGAGAAAGAGATCTGAATGAGTTTCTGGAACAATACCATATGTGGGCTTAGGGAGCATGCAAGTGGAGCCTTCCAGAGGAAGCTGTAGGTGTCAAGGTCCTGAGGCAGGAGGCAAGGTAGCTTCTTAAATGCAGCAGGGAGGGAAAAGGGAAGCCCTACTGCTAGCCAAGGTAGGTAGAGTCAGAGGGTAGACATGTGGCCAGATCATGCAGGGCCTTGTAGGCCACATTAAATACTCAGTGAGGTTTCACCTTACTCTAGTCTAGATATCACATCACAGTCTTTATTCATCAAGACAAAGCAAGAAAGTAAAATAGTAGGTACTGTTCATAGAGGACTAAACTTTGTTTACTCATGGAACAGGACGTTTGATGGGAAGGGAATATCTCAGGATCCATTGCATGTTGTCTAGAAGGTATTTCCTGGACCATTTTCCTTACCTGATGATATTTCTGGGAATATATTGGGCTTCACTGATGTTTCTTGGAGCACTATGAAACTGGCCTCTTCTTATGTTTGGCCTAAAATTGTTAAAAAATTCCTCCAAGCCTCCCTTTTGTAAGCTGCAGGGTGTGCTAAATCCTGCACTTTGACTGGTAGGCATTAAAAAAGCACAACAAAGTTATCAAATAGACACAATCTTTTCATTCTGCAAGCTTCATAGACTGAGACTTCAATGAGCCATGGCATTGTCAGAGTATAGCCTCCTTTGACAGGTAAAGGAAGGTTAGCCTAACATAAAAGACAGGGTGTCTCAGCTAGTGCTGAGTGAATGGAAGAGCCACAGTTAACTCTTTTGTTTTCTGACTGCCAGCCTTCTTGATGCATATTTTGATACACATATTTTTAAATCATTGTTTAAATGACTCAGTTTGATAACACAGACCAATGCATTCTTTTGATAGAAAGTAGGTCTAGACAGTCAAGAAACACAGTTGAATTTTTCTGTTGAATTTTCCCATAGATATTTTCACTGCGTTTTCAGTAAATTCATTTAAAAATCAGTAACTGAAGTCCTCCGATAAAATTTTAAAACCCTTTCTTTCATAATTTTGCATCTGACTAATGTTTTATTACACCCAAATGTATGGGCATGAATTAGTGCTGAGATGAAAATCTTCAAGAATCTATGAACTCATGACGACCATAAGGCATTCAGAAGATAAGTTAATATTCTGAAGTACATTAATTAATACTTTTTACTACCCTGACCAGTTAAGATCCTTTGAGACATATAGCCCAATTTCAAATCCAATTAAAATGATATGCATTACTAAATTAACCCATGTACATTCAAATCTTGATATAAAATGACATAGTCTCAAGACACCAATTAATTAATCAAACATACGAAAATATGTCAAGAAAACCATTAATCCATCTATTCTGATGTTATATTTCTAAGATTTTCAAGCTCTTTATATATTAGAAGTATTATATACTATATCTACTCCCCTTCACTCCATTTAGGAGATAACACTGAAAAATATTTCACCATATGCTTGTTTCAAATGCAGTGAAAAAATGTTCTTTTCAACGCATATGGTGATATAATTAGGTGTTTCTGAATACAGCAAGGTTGGAAAAAGAACTGGATGAACTAAATTGAAACAATTTGCTGTTCTGCTGTCCACTCACCCCTTGCTAACATCAAAACCTTCTACCTTCTGTGGGTAATCATTGTTTTAATAAAGAAAAGTCCTAAGTGTTTGAAGATGAGAATAGTCTGCACCACCTACCACAGCTACGAAAGCTTGTGCCCAGCAGTCTCCACCTTTCCTTTCTCAGTGGAACCTGAGTGACTCCTGTTTCCGGTCTTCTGCACTGACAAGTTTTGGCTTCATCCCAGTGCAGTTGACATTTGTGTAACATTCTGCAGCCTGGAGTCTGCTTTTATTTGTGACTTGGCTGCTTTTCTTTTTTCTTCATGCTATTATTAAGATTATTATAAACTAAGATTATCTTCTACCTATGATGAGGGGCCTTTTGTTTTCTTCAATAAAAGGGTGTGCCTAAAAGTATTTCTTCCTGTTTTCTGAAGCAAAGAAAAAGAACAAAAGTGGATTCAATATGACATAAAAGGACACTGATTATTTGTTATGAGAAATGTACATTTTACAATTCATATGCTGAAATCTGCGTAACAACAGATTCAGATGAGTTTAGGCATCTGATCTACACTATTTCTTTAATTGTCACAACTCATTAGAGTATACAACATATTTACCACCATATTAGGGGGAGTAGGATTTATCACATTTTAAGTGAGTTTATGAGTATATTCATTTTTGGACATCAGTGCCATTGGTAACCAGAGTCTGGATTTTTTAAAAAAAAATTAGTTTTTTCTTTAAAGTGCCTGACTGGAATGAATAATATATGTTTATCTTAGGCATATGTTGTTTTCAGCCAAATTTATTGCTAACTGATATGGTAAGTTTCACTAATTTTAAGTCCTATTTTTAAATGATTTATAGTGAGTATTCTTGGTTTCGGTTAACAAGTACAACTGTCAGCAAACAAATTTGGATCATACAGTGATGCACATGGAAGATAGATGCTGTTGAGAATGATTTATAATGAGTCAGCAGATTATTTGCCTTGATTCTTTTGTGACCTTTTCTTTTGGCGAATATTGAAGAAATGAATCATTTTCTCTAATTTTCCTAGCACAGATACTTTCCAATCAAGTTTTTTTTTTGTCTTTTCCTTGTATCAGGGAAACAGTACCTCCTGAGGTGAAATATTATAAAGAGCCAAATTCTACTCCCTAGTGCAATGGTTTGAAAACTTTCCTGTATAATCAGAACTACTTGGCTTGTTAAAATACAGATTGCTGGGTCACATCTCCAGAGTTTTTGATTCAGTGATTCAGGAAAGGGGCTGGAATATTTACATATACAATGAGTTCCTAGGTGGTGATGATCTAGACTGGGAACTCTTGAGAGTCACTTGCATAGCACAATTCTGTGTCCATCCTGTGAGTCAGTGATCTCTGATTGACTTATGCATGTTGGTGTCCAGTTTCTGCCCCCACTATATGTTGGAGAGACTTTCCTTTCTATTTTGTATATGCTTGGCTCATTTATCCTAAATTAGTTGTTGATATATGTGTGGATTTGCAGACAAAGAGCAATGTGCATTTACTGCAACAGATTTCAGATGCATTTACATGAAAGAAGAAAGGATCACCTTAAAGGAAAATTTTTATATAAAAGAAAGACATTATATTGAGAGAATGCTTATGGGAAAAAAAAAACCCTAGTTCTAACTTTAACCTCATTTGCTTTTTAAAAAATGTTATTATAACAGATAATAGTCCTAATTATTTATTGCCACATAGTAAATTGTCCCACAATTTAGAGGTTTAAAAGAATAGCAGGCATTTTTTTCCCTATCATTCTTCTTGGAGTTAATTGAGATTAGGTAGGTGGTTCTCAGTTGGGATCTCTATTTGGTGATAGTCAGATAGTGGTGAGGGCCGGATTATCTTTTGACTCACTCCCACATATGTGTAGAGGTTGTTGCTGGTTCTTGGTTGTCACATCAACATTAACCTGAACACCTTCATATGGTTCTCACTGAGGCCCTTCTTTTCCTCATGACATGGTCACTGGTTCTCAGAAATGTGTCCCAGGAGGTGCAGATATAATTGGATTCACTTTTTATAATCTACTCTCCTAACTCTGCCATAATCATAATCATAATCATAATCATAATCATAATCATAATCATAATCATAATCATAATCACTTCTGCCATAATCATGTCTGTCCAGATTCAGCCTTTAGGTGACTTATACTCTTCCAGTGGGGGGAGTGACCTCAGAAGGTCACATTGTAAGAAGAGGAGGCTTATTGCATGTACAAAATGTACTTTTCTATACCCTTCCACCGAGTCTAAATTTGCTCATAGCTAGGATCTTGTTATCACAACCAGAACTAGGTGCAGATGAATCTTCTTGAAAGTTTCTTTGAGTACATCTCCCTGTATACCATATCTTTCAATTTGAAGACCTTTGAATTGAAGAGATAATCATCTTTCTCACTGTAACTTGAGCCTGTGGTATGTTCTATGTTAAGCCAGAGAAACAGAGCCATTACCATTTTCTAGCATGTCTTTAGAGTTTGGGATAGAGGTCAGTCCACCCTGCCCAGAGGTGTTTTTTATGGCTCTACATTCCATTTTCTTGAGTTTTTGGTTGTACCATTAGAGTGTGTTTTTATTTTCTCTAAAATGAAAACTTGATTTTGTACATAAGTAGCCTATATAGACTGCGCCCTGTTTGTAAGATAGTGGTAGCTCAAAATCACCTTCCTATTTAGTTATCTGTCATTTTTAGTCCTGGTAGTGGTTCCATCCAAATCATTCTCTTTAAAACAGTGTGTGTGTGTGTTTTCGTGTGTGTGTGTTTAAACGTATCAGTTTATGATTCTGAGACAAACTTTTCTATTTCTTCAAGATAAGCCCTTGTCCAGCTCTG
Organism: Condylura cristata; assembly: GCF_000260355.1. Taxonomy (NCBI): domain Eukaryota; kingdom Metazoa; phylum Chordata; class Mammalia; order Eulipotyphla; family Talpidae; genus Condylura; species Condylura cristata. The sequence goes on along the minus strand of NW_004567108.1, from coordinate 26,033,293 downwards.
GCTCTGGGTGACTCTGCTGCGGAAAACTTCCTTCAGAGTTTATAAATTTCCTCATTTAATTGAGATGATATACAAGGCATATTCTTGAAATCCTTAAAAAGCTTTTAGTCTAAATGAAAATTTCTATGACATACCATGTTAGATTTGTCTAAAATTCTAGCAAATAATTTTATAGTCAAGCCCTCAGTTTTAGTTTAAACCATATTTTCTTGAGACTATACTAGATTTCATCACTGCCCACAAGTTACTTTTAATTTTAGAATCATTTGCTGTCTAGAGAGGCTGGGAACATGAAAGCTTTATTTTCAAACCCAGCAAAATCTTGGCTCCTCCATATATAACAGTTCATTCTTTAGCCTATCTCTGCTTTTGCATTTATCACAGGCACAAAGTAGAAACCAGTGGCAATTGCTATGTTCCATTTGAAAAGTCCCTTAGCTAGCTCTGTGAATTCACATTACTACAGGTGACAGTGTTACCAAACTTTGTCTGCAATCAAGAGCATCCTTTTTTTCCTGGCTCCAGTGACATTTCTCTTACTTTTCCTGAGCCCGTACTGCCTGGATGCTTCAGGCCTTAGGCTTCTACTAACACTTTCATGGAGGCTCTTTGGGTTTCCACTAACAGTCTCCTCAATATGCACTCACTTTCTGTTCCAAAGACATTGCTTTCCTGTGCTTTTCCCAATTCTAGCTGCCAGAATCGTTCATAATTATTGAATGTAAAGAAAGAAATGACTCCAAGGTCTAAAGACTGAAAACAATAAGCCGTTCATCATTGTCTCTTATGGTTCTTAGTAGGCAGTTCTCACTTGAGATCAGTGAGATGTTGCTTGGATGTGGGACTTCAGGTCAGGCTATTTTTTTGGCAAACTGGAAAATGTAATCTGGCACAATAACTGTATCAGAATAGTGTATATTTTAACTAAATGTAATGCTTTATATTTAGAAATCTTCACACAATAAGTCCTCATATAAGATTTTTAGTAATTTCTTGGAAACTGACTTTAAGTGAGACAACCTATAAAGTAATCCATTTTACCATAGACTAATTGATATAAACAAGACTTAAGTCCTGATGTCATATTTGTGTTAACCCAAACATAACTGAACTTCTAAATAACCCAAACATTTCTAATATTAGACAGCAAATTGTGTTTATTCATCTTTTCACCACTGACCTATTTCAGTTCAAGGTTGCAGGTAATTAAAGCCCATCCTAGGAGCTCAGGGTACATAGAGTGGGACCCAAAACTGCACTGGCCACTTCCATGACAGGGTGTGCATATCCACACTTATCTACACCTACTTAGACTGGGACACACTAGTAAACCTAATGTGTGCATTTGAGATGGAGGAAAATCAAGTGCCTGGAGAAAATTCATGGGAGAATACATTGGCCTAGGTGAGAGCTGATGTTTTTTTCTTGTTGATATTACCATGAAATGACTTTGTATGAAATAGTGTTATACTGATGGAATGGCCATAAAAGCCTAAGAAAATCTGAACCAAAAAATCAGTGGAAAATAATGTCAAGGATGCACTGATAAAAAGAAGAATCTATCTTGCCTTTCACCTTGAAATATGGAGGCGATGAAAATGTGCCTACCTTGGGGAAAACTTGATGTGTGTTAGTAACATCATGAGTTCCTGCAATTACACTTTGCTGCTCCTTTCACTGTCACAACCACCTTATCTCCCTTTGTTAAAATCTACTCATCATCCTGAAGCAGTCAGATCAGATGCTAATATTCTATAATGCTGTGCTCAGTTTGCTAATTAAAACTGATTACATTCTCTTCTACATCATAGAGTTCTTTCCCTTGTCTTATGAAATTTGTTGCACAGTTTTAAGCACTAAAGTTTGTGTTAACCTGCCTTATTAACTTAACCAGGGTTGGCTCAACTTCTTTGGGGGCAAAGGCCTTACCTTCGTTTTCTTTATATCCCTAGAATATTACAAAGCAACAGACACTCTGCACTCTTGTTTGAAACAGACACTCTTCTTGAAAGAATAATATTGTATGCCAAAAGATCTAAAAATAACTTAGTAATAAGTTCTTTTTGAGTATTCCCTTTTCATGGCTTAGAAAGTCCATAAATACCATTCTCTTCCCTTAATAGGTCACTAATCAAAAATTTTGAGGATATCAGATACGTGCAGAAGTTTTATTAATCTTTTGATAAATACTATAGTTTGAGGTTAATGACCGCTATCACCTCAGATTACTGAATAAAGCCAAACAGCAAAATCTCTCTGAATAATATGTTTTCTGAGCCACAATTTTAATATTGACTTGAAGCGATTTTATTATTAGATCAATGCTTTCATTGGATTACAAATACCTTTGCTGTTAGATCAGATGCACTTTTTCTTTAGTTAAAAGAGGATGTGTTTGTATTTTATAATTGATTAAATTACTGTGTTTTCGAGCCTCTATTTTTATTTTTCTGATGCGATTTAATGCTCAGCCAGAACAGTAAAGTGAACATGTGAAAAATCACATTTCAAACAAGAGAGATGCACAATGAATGTTAATTAACTTGAAAATAAAATTTATATGAGTATCGTAGCCAGCTTTCAAGCTGACCCTCAAAGATGCTAATAAGAAAGCCCTTGCATAGTCCACTCCCACGCCTGCCAGTTTTGGTTTGTGCCCAGTATGCCAGAGACAATGGTGCATGGCGTCTGAGGCTGGCTCATATAAGGCAGTACCTTTTCTGCCTTGGTTTCAGGGTCAATCACCATTGGAGAATTTAATTGTCATGTTACAAAGACATTTACAGCACTTTCTAGAGAGTTTCACATTAAAAGGACTGATCGCTTCTGCCAATGAGTCCTCAACAACTTGCTAGTAATATGAGTGAACCATCTCAGAAGTGGGTCTTCCGGCTTCGGTCACACCAGGAGATGACTGCAGCTCACCTGCCACCCCCACCACTTTTTTTTTTTTTAAAGATTTATTTATTTATTCATACAGAACTGGGGTATAGGCCAGATGCTCAGGGACGGTGAGAGGCTTCACCAGAGACAGAGTGGGGAGCAGAACAGGCAGATCGACGAAGTACACTGCTGAGGGGAGCAGCGGGAGGGTCAGGAGAGGTCTGGCTCGCCATGTGGTCTCCTCCGGGGCAGGCGGCAGGCGGGAATCGAACTCATGCGGAAGTGGCTTCAGATTCTCAGTGCTGTGCTTTAGCCCGCTGCGCCACCAGGGAGGGCCACCCCCACCACTTTTGATTTCCTGACCCACAGAAGTTTTGAAAGAATAATAGCTATTGTGGTTTTAAGCCATTCAGTTTTGGAGGTAAGTTTTTATATAGTCATAGATAATGAATATAAAGAGGTAGTTGTTAAAGTTACAATATACAAATTGTGATGAGATTAAGGACACTAAAGATTTCTCACATTTGATAACCATGAAGCTCGCGTTGCAGATATTTTTTTCAATAAGTGATATAGTTGTCAAGAACTAAGTAGAAAATGTGTTGGACATAGATTTGGCAAGTGAATTAATGTTTTTTGCTGTATGATGACTTGAAGATAGATACCATACTGTACATATGTTCAACTGTGACAGCTAAAGTTATTTCTCTATTAGAGATTTTTGCAACAGGTTCTCCCAATATACATTAAGTATATAGCTCTCTTGATGAATATCATGTGCCCATTTGTAGATAAAAATATTTCAGTAAAAATATCACGTTATTATTTTTGGAAGTTCAGCATAACAGCAACTGATGCATGGGTTCTGTGACATTGCTGGATGTCTCTCCATATGGGGAGCTGAGCCTGCACACTCGTGGCAATGCATGCATCACCACATACTCACTAATGAAGCAAGGTAAAGAAATAGAAAGCGTTTCATTCCCTCAACTTGCAGCTGGTGTGTGATGCCAGATGTAAAATCATTGATGTTCTTGCCAAGTTCTTAGGATCATGTCATGATTTATTTAAACTCAGACAATCAAGAATACATTGATTTAAAATAATAGTCAAATTCAAGGAGATGGATTAGTAGGTGAATAGTAATATGTCTTTTAAAATAAACTATTGGTGGTAAATTAAATATGAAATTCTTACTTACATCTTTCATTCTTTGTTTGAAGTTTACTGTAGTTTTCTCTGAAGAATTAATGACTACTTTCTAATCCCTGAACTCCTACAGAATTACTTTATAATGAGACACATAAATTCACTAGAGCAGTAATTGAAAAAAAATGTATGTTATTTTGAAACAAGTGTTACAGATGCCTACCCAAAATAAATAGTAAATGATATGTCTTCTTTTAATAGTGTCAAGCATTTCTTTGGATACTTGGTAATTTATATTAGAATTGATTTTAATGGAGTCCAAACTGTAAAGTTTCTTCCAAAGGGGTTATCTCTACCTTCTGCAGTATCAGGACATGAAACACAAGATTGGAAATATTTTTTCCATTAGAACAAACTTTTTTTTTTTTAAAGATTTATTTACTTGTTCATACAGAACTGGGGTACAGGCCAGAGGCTCAGGGGTGGCGAGAGGATTCACCAGAGACAGAGTGGGGAGCAGAACAGGCAGATCTACGAAGTACACTGCCTAGGGGAGCAGCAGGTGGGTCAGGAGAGGTCTGCCGCGCCATGTGGTCACCGCCGGGGCAGGCGGGAGTGACTTTAGCTTCTCAGTGCTGTGCTTTAACCCGCTGCAACACCAGGGAGGGCCAGAAAAAACTTTTTATCTGGCAGCAAGAATCAGAAGGAGCAATCTGGGTGACTCATCACAAATAGGTAATTGTAAAGAAGAACTATTGGAAAGGGAAATATTTTGTCCTGCTGCCTTGTGTGGGGCACTCTGGTATCTTACTTGATTCTCAAAACTTCTTTGTGTTTCAGAAGCATAGTTTCCTTCCATAGTAGAAATTAAAAAATGTGGTAAAAAATGCATAACAAACTTTATTATTTTAAACTTTAAAAAAATGTTATTTTTGTATATTAAGGGGATATTGGTTTACAATACTGTATAAGAGTTAGGGGTATTACACCTCTTCAGATGTATATATCATACCAACTACCAAAGTACCCATAATCCTTCACCATAATTCTTGACCCCCTCTCCCCATTGTTGCTTTTGGTAGCCTTAATTCTGTAGTCAGATTGTTAAGGTTTGTTTTGGTTCAGTTTTGTCTGTTCCTTCTTTAATCAATATTTCAAAGATGAGTGAAATTATTAGCATTTATCTTTCTATCTTTTGACATTTAATTAACCTAAGCCCTTCCAATTCCACCCTTGTCACAAATAACAGGATTTTTACTTTTTTTCTTTAATAGCTGAGTTGTAGTCCATTGTATATTTACACAAAATTTTAATTCATCTGTTCTTTGACCCTTAGGTTATTTCCATATTGAACAGGAGTATAATTATTCCTTTGAATTGAAATGTTTCCCATTTTAACCAGTTTTTTTAAAAAAGATTTATTTATTTATGTATACAGGAATTGGGATACAAGCCAGATATGTGAGAGGATTTGCTAGAGTCAGAGTTGGGAGCAGAACAGGCAGATCTACTGAAATACACTGTGGAGAGGAGCAGCAGGTGGGTCAGGAGAGGTCTTCCACACCATGTTGTTCACCTCCCTGGCCAGGGGATAGAACTCATGCTGCAGTGGCTGCAGATAGCTTTAGAGTGCTGCACTTTAACCCATTGTGCCACCAGGGAGGGTCTGCATTTTAACTATTTTTAAGGATACTGCTCTCTGTGTTAAATATACCCATATTGTTTTATGACTCTCACCAACATCCAGCTCCATAACTCTACGGTAGGCATTTAAAAAAAAAAAAGTGATTTTTTGGCCCTCCCTGGTGGCACAGCGGGTTAAAGCACTGCACTGAGAATCTAAAGTCCCTTCCGCATGAGTTCGATTCCCGCCTGCCCTGGAGGTGACCACATGGCGTGGCAGACTTCTCCTGACCCGCCTGCTGCTCCCCCCAGCAGTGTACTTCGTCCATCTGCCTGTTCTGCTCCCCACTCTGTCTCTGGTGAAGCCTCTCGCCGCCCCTGAGCCTCTGGCCGCCCCTGAGCCTCTGGCCTGTACCCCAGTTCTGTATGCACAAATAAATAAATCTTTTAAAAAAAAGTGATTTTTTTTATAAGCTAAAAAAAGCCCTTTTTTTCTCAAGTAAAAAAAAAAACTCTTCAAAAGGAATAATGGCAAAAGTTATATTAGCACATTTGGTGTTAGTTAAACTGATACCAACTCAATAAATACTTGACTCATAGAAAAAAGCCACCACCAGTTGTTAAGAGGATATACAGACTGAAATGAAAACTCACTCTCCATTGTAGACTGGTACTATACCCACTGTTTTGATTCCTTTGGGAAACTCATTCCTTTAACAAGTCTAGGATATCTTCATTCAGGAACACTGCAAATATTTAGTATGTAGTGAGAGAAAGTTGCAGCCCTTCTGGAACTACCTTCACGTCATTGTCAGTGTGTCCCTCCTTTCATCTTTAGGGATTAGAGGGGCACTCCTAAATCTGCACACTAATAGTAAGAACAGCCTTTTTTGATTGTTTTTTTATACAAAGCACTTTATAAAAAGAGATACTCTCATTGAATTTTACAATGAACCTAAATGGTGGGGACACTTATCATTTTTATTTTATTCATGAGCATACAATTGTTCAATAAGACACAGTCACACAGTGTAGTACTGAGGTTTAAGTCCAGGTCATCTAATCCTGGAAGTTGTCTTTTTAACCCCACCACACATTATTATGCCTTTAAGAATCTCCTTTCAGATTAACCATTCCCAGTGAATCTCTCTTCCAGGGAGGAGTGAGTAGGAAAGGCAAAAGGAGGTAGAACTATTATTTGGTGGGAGCCCCCGCATGTGGAAGTGTCCTCTGTGAAAATCAGACACTTTCTACAAGAAACAGTCTCCCCCCCCAACACACAGTATAGGACTTTTCCCTCAGGTGCAATCACCATGGTTTTCCCACCACCAAAGTGCCCATAGTCCCCCATCACACTGTAGCTCACTGTCCTCCCCCCACCTTCTCTATTCTCCCCCTTTTCTCACACCCCCACCCCAAGTGTCTTAGGTCTATGGTCTGTTTCAAGGGCTGCTCTTATAGTTTGTTGGAGGAGATAAAACCGAAAGGCAGTTTGGTGTGTATTGGGAAGTTGCTTGAAATATGTTTGTTCAGCTATTTTTTTTAAGACTCACTGATTTATGCATATAGAACTGGGGTACAGGCCAGAGGTGTAGGGGGCTGTGAGGGGATTTACCAGAGACAGAGTGGGTTGCAGAACAGGCACATTGACAAAGTACACTGCTGAGGCGAGCAGCAGGGGAGACAGGAGAAGTCTGCTGAGCAATGTGGGCCACCTCCCTGGTCAGGAATCATACTGATGCTAAAGCGGATGAGGCTAGTTTCCTATTGCTTACTTTCACCACCAGGGAGGGCCCTGTTCACCATGGTTTTGATCAATATAGTGATACAATCAAGTCAGAGCTCAAACTCAAAGTGGAAGCTACCTGTGAGGTGTATTTTCTAAAGTCATCCCTTAACTTTAGTCAGAGAGCTAAATGTGAGGTCAAAACCTAATTAGAGACAAGCAATGGGAAAAGAAAGCAGCAGAAAGTTACAAAACAACCGCTGAAGAGAAAATCATCTTACTTGGTGTTTAATTTGAGATGATGGGGGTGGGTGAGGAATGAGATAAGATGATTCATGTTTGGAATCTGAGAGAACAAGTGTACTCTTAACAAACAAGGAAGTCAGCAGAAACTGGTTCTTGAGGATGGTTAATTTTAGAAAATTTAAGTTTGAGGTGCTGTCATGTTATCCAAATCTAACCCATTTCTTTATGGAATCTTTCACTGTGGGGATAACAGGCACGTCCTTATCAGAGAGTGCCACTGCAAACCTATATCCTACCTGATTTTTTCCATAGGTGCTTCCCCTTCTAGCCTCATCATGGTACCCTAAACTCAGGCATTGTCAGTCAGGTATTCTCTGTACGTTAGTGGTTGCCTGATACTGGAAAATCTGCAAGTCAAGTAAACTTTTTTTTTTTTAAAGATTATTTGTGCATACAGAAATGGGGTACAAGCCAGAGGTGCAGGATGGTGAGAGGCTTCACTAGAGACAGAGTGGGGAGCAGAACAGGCAGATTGATGAAGGAAATTGTGGAGGGGAGCAGCGGGCAGGTCAGAAGAGTCTGCCACACCATGTGATCATCTCTATAAGGATCACCTCTGGGTCCGGGTATCGAACTCTCACTGAAGAGGCCGCGGCTAGCTTGCAACGCTACATCCTTACCCTATGCATCATCAGGGAGGGTCCCAAGTAACATTTATATGTGTTAATGTTGATTACTTCTCACACTGAAATATCAGTGGGTCACAATGACAATCCATGATTTTTCTTTTCACTTCGTTTTATCAAAGATGCCTTCTACTTGCATTCAGCTGTGGAAGAAGCACAGAGTGAATTATGGAGAAGTAATAGTCCATTTTACCATGCAACAAAATTATGCAGTCATGTAAATGGGTCTGAAATTCTGGGCAGAGGTCAGAGTTAGAGAGAGAGATGGATGGATCCATTTCAGAATTATTTGCAGGGAAGTGGGCAGGGGTAGCAGTGACGCAGTAGTTTTTCTGAATGTATACTTGAGCAAGTTCTGTGTTACAGTTCATGTTTTGTTGGTAGCTGGCTGTGTTGTCTAAAGTAGATGAGCCAGTATTAGGGGACAGTGAGTCATTTTGTGTTATTTTCTACTTTAGTTTTTCCCTGCATCTGGCTCCCATTAACATCTTATTTCTAGCCATTATATCCAAGCATTTCTCCTGTCACTACTGAAATCAAAGAAAAGGAAACTAAACTGAAATCACCATTTTATCAACAAGGGTTTATGGAAACTTATATGTGCTTAGCATCATTCTAGGTCACATCATATGAGTGATGAAAGTTAGATTAAAAAAAAAAAAGGCTTATCTTGGCCCTCCCTGGTGGCGCAGTGGGTTAAAGCACTGCACTAAGAAGCTAAAGCCACTTCCGCATGAGTTTGATCCCACCTGCCCTGGAGGTGACCACATGGCATGGCAGACCTCTCCTGACCCATCCGCTGCTCCCCTCAGCAGTGTACTTCGTCGATCTGCCTGTTCTGCTCCCCACTCTGTCCCTGGTGAATCCTCTCACCCTCCGCATCTCTGCCTGTACCCCAGTTCTGTATGAATAAATAAATCTTAAAAAAAAAAAGGCTTATCTTTAGCCAGAAAGAAAAGGAAAAATACCCAATGGTTTCACTCATAACAAGATTATAATGGACCAGGAGAGAAAATAATAATAAATGAACAGCTATATACCAGAGACATTTTATGGGAGTAGAGTGGGGAATGGGATCAAAAACAGTGGGAGGAGGGAAATGCACTGGATTATGGTGATGGCACATGGGTGATTTGGTGATGAGAAGCCCATAGAGATTACAACTGAGATGGAAAAATGCACAAAATGATGTAAAAATAAACTTATATTACTTAAAAAAGGCTTATCTTTATATGACAATTATATGTATTTGGATGAGTTATTGGGAGAGGTTATATATTCTGAATATGGACAAAATCACTAGGATGGGTGCTGCCTGTTAATTGATAGTGAAACACAGACTTTTTTTCCTAGCTAATGTTCAAATTTTATTATTAATAAAGTCAGTTATCAAGAGAGACCTACACTTCATCTTCTATTGTTGGCAGACTTTTAAAAATATTTTATTGACTTGCCGTTAGTTTACACAACTATATAACTTTGGAAATACATCAGCACACTTCTATATGTAAACATGCCTATGTACCCTCCACCAAAACTCCAGTGCCTTTACCTTCTCTCTTCTACTTTCTTTCTCCCTCCTCCATGCCCTTTAGTAACTGGTTTATTATTTATAGAGTCTGAGAATTATTGTTTTTTCAGTTTGTTCTCTGGTTATTGGTGTTCCATAAATACGTGGGATTATCTGGTAGCTGTCTTTCTTACGTATTTCACTTAATACGATCACCTAAAGATCCATCCATTTTTCTTTTTAATAGCTGAGTAGTATCCCGTCAATCATATTTCTCCAATTTCTTTATCCAGTCATTTGCCAGTGAACACTGGGTTGATTCCATGTGTTGGCTATTGTGGATAATGCTGCTGTGAACATGAGTACATACATCTTCACCATTAGGTGAATACCCAGCAGTGTATTGTTAGATCATATGGTATGTCCATTTTTAATTTTTCCAGTAATTTCCATATCATTTTCCATAGAGGCTACACTAAGTTACCATGTGTAAATATCTTCTCATACCCTATAGGTTGCATTTTTTTTTCTTTTTTGGTGGTGGTTTACTTTGAGATACAAAAGCTTTTTAGTTTCATGTAGTCAAGACAAACTCTCCTATGTTCTTGTGATAATGTGAATACATTTCATTTATATTTTTCAATGACGTATGAGCTAAGAGTTGTTTTCTTTTTCTCTGTATGCTTCTGTATCAGAACGTTTATCATTTAGTTTGTGTCCCTTTTTGTATATGATTACTTTATATCTGCTATGTTCTTCATTTTGGCTTCTATGTCGACTGGTGAAAGACAAAATCCTATCCTTTCATTTAAATATTTTTTTCAGTTGTGGAAATAGTGTTTATCACAATTAGTTGTGAATATTATTTAAGTGAAAATGATAGTATTCTTCCCGTATATAGCAGATATTATGTAAATGACAAAATATTTTTATTTGCATTAAATAGGTGGAAAGGAGAAATAGTGTCCTGATTCAGCAGGAGATAATAATGTTTGTGCAAAATTAAGCCATTTTTAATTTAGGAACTAGAGGTAGGTCAAGATTCAGGGGAGTCCAGTAAAAGACTAATGTATTATATTTTCTCTCTCTCTCTCTCTCTTTTTTTTTTTTTTGCAGATATAGATGAATAGACCAGAGGCCATCCTCCACAGGTTATTTGGGCAGAGGTGAGACTAATTGAGGCACATCTGCCTTAGAGCACCACAGTCTTACCTCCCATGGGCAACAGACCATTACATAATCTTAGTGCAGAGTTCTTACCTGTCTCCCTGCTTGCACTTCTCTGAAAACTCCTACCTCAACCTCAACCCTTACTCTTTTCCATGGTGTCTCACATGGAAATAGCAGAAGAGTCTGGGGTGTGCTGGACATACTTTGGGGCTGTTTTTTCCTTTTTATTATTTCTAGTCTAACTACTCTGTGTGTGTAGCTTTACTCAAATTACACCAAAAGCTAAGCAAAGGAGAACATGAGTTTAGTAACTTTTCAGTTCCATAATTTTGTGAGCTAAAGGAGAGTTTTTCAAATCATTTTCTTGCTTATTGGTTACATTTCATCCTGCTTTGTGGGATATATCTAGTTAATAGTTGATTAATCATCTAATTACTATTGGCATTATAGAGGACAAATAACAAAACTAAGCTTGTTTTCCTGTTTAAAAGTGGGTGTAACTATCCCTCAGTTGTAGGTTTGTTCTGAGGATAAACCAAGATATTGCATAATGCTAGGATATATATTTGATAAATAATTCAATTCAGTTCAATTTGCTGCCAGTATTGTGGTATGCTGAATTCACTGTATAATTCTGAATTTCAGTTTGAGAATGACTCAAAGATTTTATGTTAGTGTGCTATAATACAGCAACTTGTTGAGTACTTATACCAAATGAAGCTGTGTTTTAAGCAGTTATATTACACTTTTTCATGCTTACAACATCACCACAAGGTAAGTCCATTATCTCTATTTTATGAAGCTTGCATAGAAATAACTTGCCTAGTGGCAGCCTGTTAAAATCATCTGCTACACTGGTCTGTTCTCCTAACTATATTATACTGCCTCCCTGTGACCATCTTTTAAATTATGGTGTGTATTTGAAGGTACAGAACACAAATTGTTTTTCTGTGTTGATTGTGAGGTGGGAAATATTGCAGTTGGAGTGGGAAAAGTTTATGGACCTGAAACTCTGTGATGAGGAAAACCATGGATTGAGGTAGCTAGAAATAGCTTCTCTTTCTTTCCAGAACATTGCTTACTGTTACCTGTGCTATGAGATTTTGTTTCTTGAGTTGTTTCTCAACTTTGCCAGTTAGTATCTTTGTGACTGTTTTCTGAGCCTCAGTTTCTCCATCTATAAAATAGGGAAATAATATCACTTGCCTTTTAGAGTTGTTGTGAGGATTATAAGTGTTAGTTCATGAAGATTTCTTATAATAGTTATTGACATTGGTAAGCACTATTTAATATTTTATATTGTTTTCTATATTTCTCTTCTGTCTCCATGTGTACATAGATGCTGTCATGCTAAGAAGTGAATAGATCTACTTCATGATGTAATAGTTGTCCCAGGATTATAACCTGTTTTTGCAGTTTTTACTATCGGTAGTGAAGAGGGATTGTTATCCTAAATTGCTTCCATCTTTAGAAACGATTATTGCTTAATAGTTATGTGAATGGTAATCTTTTAATGTTTAATTCCTTATGAAATGGAAACGTGTTAAAAATCAACATTAACGAAAGCCAAATATATTAAGTGATTCAATTGACTGTCTCTTTAGTCATAATTTCAGATTAGAAGTAAAAGTGAATTTAAAATATGAAACTGTACAGCAGCAGCATCATCTTTTTTTGTGTGTGTGTGCAGGCATTGGAGTAAGGTATATGTTTAGATACTGTAACCTTTTCCCCCAGCTCAAGGAAGAGTTAATAAAGTTATGTAAAGTACATCAAACTCCTCAAGAGAGAAGTCTTATATTAATACCTGCCTCACAGTGATGTTCTCAGACTTAATGACAGAAAGTTTGTAAATTGCCTTGGTACTCCCAGTAACATCCTGATGAGGCATCATTTCATTTTATTGCGAGGAGCTCCAAGTTACACAGAATGCAAGTTAAGGGGAAAATAATATCCCGATCTTTATTTTACAAACAGAAGTACATAAAATAAAAAAAAACATTTTGTTCTAGTTGTAAGTGGTAGAGCTGATGATTCTTATATTTCCTTTTCTTTACTTTTGGGGAAGAATTTATTATACATAGTTTAATTGAGCACCCACCATTAAAATATATAATGGCAGAAATAGTGATCAAGATACACAGACCTTTAAGGAGACTGGTATTCAAATATTTAAAAATTAAACTGCAGTTTTAAAAGTCTTATTCTTTTTATATGATTACTATTAAGTTTGACATTTTTCAGACATATCTTAAATCGATACCTCTAATACTTACAAACATCAGTAGTGAGAATAGTACTGTAAACACATATTCTTGCTGTAGGGTACATTTTAAATGTCTAAACAGTAATCAATAGAGAGAAATTAAGTATTGACTAAAATAGCTTTATAATATGTAATTATTGGTTTGCTCTTTTAGAAATTAGACATTTTCACTTTGGGAATAAAGAGTAAATTTACTGTCATGAAATTAAAGTGTTTCTGACCTTTTTGTACAACTTTCCTCTCTCTATGAAATGATTAGGTTCAAATCTGATTACACAGCTGTATTATGTTGCAAGCATCAATTTTTAATTATTATAAGGTCAATGTTAGAACAAATGTGATTAGTACAATACCTCAGTGCACTTATTTACTTTGCAGTCTAAAAGTACCCTGTGTTTACTGAAACCAACATGAATCTCTCTTTGCTGATATGACTAATTAGATTTATGCCAAATCCTTTTTTTTCCTCATTGCTCAGCTCATCTTACATGTTATTTTGTTGATTCTCATAGTTAAAAAAATAACAAATTGCTTGATTTTCTTTTTCCTTCATAAAGGGACATTTCTCCTATGTGTCTGTGTGATAGTGTCTTTCTGCATGTAATCATAGATATTAATAACTTCACAGTTCTCCTGCCTTTATATAACTTGTTATCTTAGCCAGCTCTGGCTTCTAGAACAGACTACCGTAGACTGTGTGGTCCAAGTGACAGATACTTATTTTTTATAGGTCTGGGGGCTGGGTTGCCCAAGATGAAGATCCCAGCATATTTAGTGGGGGTTCTCTTTTGATTCTGGTTATGTCATCATATGGCATTTCCTTGGTGTGCACACAGAGAAGGAGAGAGAGACTTTTTAAGGGTATTACTACTACTACTATTATTATTATTATTTAAAGCACTGTCCTCATTACCTTATTTAAACCAAATTACTAAACCAAAGGTCCTACTTCCAAATATTAGTACTGATTTGTATAAAGCTCATCTCAAAAGAGAAGTTGCTGCCTTTCCAGACTTAGATTTATCTGATTACATATTTGCAGAGATTTTCTGCTTGTTCTTTTTTTTTTTTTAAGATTTATTTATTTATGCATACAGAACTGGGGTACAGGCCAGAGGTGCAGGGTTGGTGAGAGGATTCACCAGAGACAGAGTGGGGAGCAGAAAAGGCTGACTGACAAAGTATACTGCTGAGAGGAGCAGTGGGCAGGTCAGAAGAGTTCTGCCGCACCATGTGGGTCAGCTCCAGGGCAGGGATCGAACTCATGCTGGAGTGGCTTCAGCTTCTTAGTGCTGTGCTTTAACCCGCTATGCCACCAGGGAGCACCCCTTGTTCTTTCTTTCTTTTTTAATTACTGCCTCAGTATTTAACTCTTTCAATTAAAAGATAATAAAAATAAAAACTCCTCAACAATATATGATCTGCATACTAGTCATTAAAAGCCCCTTATTGTTCAGCATTAATAGTAATTCAGGTTTTAGTGAAAAAGTAGTTTTCTAATTCTGTTAGATTTCACTTTCAGTTGATATATTTTTACATTAACAATAATATTAGACAGAAGTATTCTATTTCATGGACAAGAATCACAAAATTCCCTACAAACTGGAACATGAGGCCAGACATTCCATTTTCATAGTTTGGAGAGTGAATTGGAAGAGGCACTCTGAAGAGGTAGCAGGGAAAACAGACCATGAGTTGGTTGTGAAGAGTGGACAAGCGCAGGTGGGGAAAGAACTCAGTAGTAGTCAATTAACATGGGCTGTAAAGAAGGTAAGTCTTGACTCTGATTCTCTTAGTTCTTCTTCAGTTAATTGAGGAGTATAAAACACACTTGAGAATTATTGGGCTTACTCTTTTAAGTTGGATGATACAACTTCCCCTCATTTCCTTCTCACATACTATATTTTGATCCACATAGTCTGATAATAGTTGCTTTTATTTTATTTTTTTAATTATTTATTTATTTATTTATTTATTTTGACAATTTCCAAGTTCTGGTTTATTATTCTGAATTAGTTTAACCAATAAGGATAATTTAGTGTAATTCCTCAACTAGATAATAGTTGCTTTTAAAAAAGGAATATGTGGGAACCTCCATGGTGGTACAGTGAGTTAAAGCACAAGCACCAAGAAGCTAAGGCCACTTCAGCATAATCCCCACCCCGGAGGTGATCCACATGGTGCAGCAGACCTCTCCTGACCCACCCACTACTCCCCTCAGCAGTGTACCTCATCAGTCTACCTGTTCTGCTCCCATCCCTGTCTCTGGCGAATTCCCTCACCGCCCCTGCACCTTTGGCCTGTACCCCAGTTCTGTATGCATAAATAAATAAATCTTTAAAAAAAAAGGAATATGTAGGATGCTCTTGTTGAAAAGTTGGCGGCCTGTTAATTAGTGGTCTGGGGTAGAGTTGTAAGCTTTGAAACAATGAGTTAGGAGATATTTTGGCATTAGACATTAGGCAGTCTGGCATTAGGCATTAGATAGTTCTCCTTAGAGCCACCTTAATTACGTTTCCCATTAATCTAAGCAGCTTTATGAGCTGCTCATTCTCCCACTTTAGTTACCCTACTGCCTCTGTTTTTGCTAATACCTACTAACATGAAATTTACCCCATAACTATTGCTAGATAAATCAGACATCATAAAAGCAAGCAAAAGATTTGGAACACACCAAATTTGTAGAAGATCATGGGTGTATGTTTCAATAGAATGTAAAAGGCAAAAGTATTGCCGTTAAAATTTAAAATCATCTATTTTTTTCCAGTTATGGAACCTGGGCAAAAGCTTTTTGAAACAGGGAAATGTCACAGTTGTTAGAGATCACACATCTGTTGCAGCAATTACGTGGAGTCTTTCTCTGTTACCTTCATTAAGTCCAACCCTTTTAGATACAATTAAAACATTCTGAAAGATGTGACAGCCGCTATACTACTTCAACTTTAAGTCTGTAGCTGCCTGTATGTTTGTTTTACGTTTCAATTTTGTACTACTTATCACCCAGATTTTGGACATAAAGTCATTTACATGGATTACACATTTAGAGCAGACTATATAGTGTTTAGTTTAGTGGTCAGAGGAGTTGAGGGAGTATATAAATATGGTTTAAAAGATGGAGGCACAGAACTGTATTTTATTGCTGTGTCTTTCTAAGTCAAATGAAGCCCATGTATTCATTATCCACTTTAGCTTGGATAGTCAATATTAATTATGATTTGTTTGCTTCTCTCCTTTTTTTGATTTGGTGCAGGATGCTCATATTGCTTACACAATTGAAAACATCATGCAAGGGCCTTTTAAAAAATTTATTTTCTTACATCATTGTTCCTTTTTGTACAGTATTTGGTTTCTCCTCTCAGGTGTAGTCCCTGTATTTCTACCATCATATCACTTACAAACCAGCACCACAGTCCCTTGTGCTCGTCCTTCCCGGTTTTACACCTCTCCCTCCCCTTCCTTGCTGCATGCCTAAGATATGTGGTCAGCTTGCACTTGCAGGTTTTGTCCTTTTTTTTTTTTTTTACTTTTTGTTCAGTTTCTTTATTTTCCACATATAAATAAAACCATCTGATAGTTTTCTTTTTTTCTCTGACTTACTTTTCTTAGCATAATCCCTTACTGACTCTGTCCTTGCTGCTGCAAATGGCATGAGTTTACCTTTTTTTGTCTGTATATACCACATTTTGATCCAGTGTCTGTTTTAGGCCATGCATATTGTTTGCAGATGTTAGCTACTGTGAGTAGTGCTGCAATAAACAGGAAGACAGGTTTCCTTTCAAATTAGTGTTTTTGTGTCCTTTGGGTAGATTCCTAAGAGTGGAATCACTGGATCATAGGATAGATCCATGTTTAGTGTTTTGAGGAACCTCCACACAGCTTTCCATAGTGACTGGACCAGGTTACACTTCCACCAGCAGTTTAAGAATGTTCCTTTTTCTCCACCTCATTGCCAGCATTTGTTGTTTCTGATTTTTTAAAATAAGATTGATTTAGTTATGCATACAGGACTGGGATACTGGCCAGAGGTACAGGGATGGTGAGAGGATTCACCAGAAAAAGAGTGGGGTGCAGAACAGGCAGATCGACAACACTGCTGAGAGGAGCAGTGGGCAGGTCAGGAGGTCAGCGACGCCATGTGGGACACCCCCCTGACCAGGGGTCGAACTAGTGAAGTGGCTGCGTCTAGTTTCATAGTGCTGTGCTTTAACCCGTTGCACCACCAGGGAGGGCCCTGTTTCTATTTTTTAAGTATGGACCATTCTTACTGATGTGAGATGGTATCTCATTGTGGTGTTAATTTGTGTTTCCCTGATAACTAGTTATGTTGAACATTTTTCATATGGCCTGTTGGCCATTTGTATTTTTTCTCTGGAGAAGTGCCTGTTTAACTCTTCTGCCCATTTTGACTGGGTTGTTTGCTTTGTTTTTGTTGAGTTGTGTAAGCTATTTGTAGATCTTTGATCATGGAAGGGCTTTTGATTGTTGTTTACTTTTTTGTCATTATTATTGATGGTCATGGTACAAACTTTGATGACCAGTTTGAAGGTACAGAATTCCAACTCACTCTAAGCAAAGCTGGGGCTGGGAATCTTTCCAAAGCTTTGGTCTTTAAAAAAACAATTGGGAAATAAAATTTTGCATAGCCTAGAGCTATTTCTCTAGGCTGGTCATATCAGTTCCTTGTGAAAAAATTTCATAAAGTCACACAAAGAGCCAGTTACCTTATGACACATGATCGGTCCCTTCAGGAAAATGAAAATTAACTTAATTAAAATCAGTATTATCATGAGATATCATTTTATACTCCTGGATGAAAAACTAGGACTTCACAATTGATGGTGAAGACAGGGAGACATGAGCCATATAAGCTGTTTGTGGTTGTAAAACATGCACAGTGATAGGCAGTAGATAAATATTTAACTTTTGTGACAGACATTAACTATTAACTTATACTTATTGAATTATACAAAGGTCTATGTTTTTAGGCTACTGGTCAGATAGGTTGACCAAATTATCCCAATTTTCTGAGAAATTGTCTGATTAAGAATTAAACATCTTGTATCTCAGAAACCCTTTCAGTCCCAGACAAACCAGAATACTCAACTTATAGTATACAAACTTAGGGGTACCTACAAAGGACTCTGGGGATTTTAATATTTTAAAAATTAGCCAAGTCAGGGCCCTCCCTGGTGGCACAGTGGGTTAAAGCACAGTACTGAGAAGCTAAAGCCACTTTCGCATGAGTTTGATTGCCCCCTGCCCCGGAGGTGACCACATGGCATGGCAGACCTCTCCTGACCCAGCCGCTGCTCCCCTCAGCAGTGTACTTCGTTGATCTGCCTGTTCTACTCCCCACTCTGTCTCTGGTGAAGCCTCTCACCACCCCTGAGCCTCTGGCCTGTACCCCAGTTCTGTATGCACAAATAAATTAAAAAAAAAATTAGCCAAGTCAGACTGGCATGTCCTTGTTTAACATTAGCTTTGGGAATATATAATTTGAAGAAATTTGGTATTATCCTATGAAATTTAATGCACACATACTATATGACCTCCAGATTTCTCTATGGCATATAGATTAGAGTAATGCTTGAATGTGTATAGTATAGGAGACCTATATAAGAGCTTCAGAGCAGTGTTTTACTTGTTATAGCAAAAAATTGTAAACAGTTGAAACATTCTGTAACAAAACATAAATGACTACACTGTGTTTTTCATACAATGGAATACCATGGAAAACTTAAAATTCAGGGACAATAGCTAAAAGTACCAGTATGAGTTCATCTCTTGATTTAACATTTAGCCAAAAAAGTCAGCATCCCGGATGGCAGAGTGATTAAAGTCTTAACTCTGTCAAGCTATTGTCGACCACTGTGGCATGAATTACAATTCTCAGCCTGAGTTCGATCCCTAGTCAGGGAGCTAACCCACATATAGTACAGCATATGCCATCTCTCCTGTCTTGCCCTTGGCTCCTCTTAGCAGTGTATTTCAGTCAATCCATACATTCTGTCTCTGGTGACTCCTCTCACCACCAACACATGTGACTTAGACTCCAGTTGTTGTGTGCATAAATAAATAAAATAAATCTTAAAAAAAAATTTAGCCAAAAATGCAAGTTGAAATATATGGAGGGTATAGTTCATCTGCATCATGTTTAATAATGGGTAAAAGTAAACAATATTTTAGTGTATGCAAGCATATAAAACATAAAGCAAAACAAGTTGAAATATACAAAAATATCTGGCAATCATTCCCTGTGAGGTAAAGGAAAGGGCTCACAAAGACTTTGAAGTTATTGAAATGTTCCATTTCTTAGGCAAACTACTGAGCTGATGCTGTCCTCTTATTTCTTTCACCTAACATGAATTACAATTTATATAAATGTATACTTATGTAAGTGTAATAGAAAGGTGTAAAATCCCAAAAAGTTAGAATAAACTTGGGGTGGGTTATAAAATTTACATTTGAATCTTTCATGTATTTCAAAGTGATATGGGAAACTAATCATTTAACATATACTTATGCTCAATCTCATTTATTAGAAGGGAAATGTAAATCAAAACTACAACTAATATCATTTCACCCCTTTAATAAAGGGCTATAACAAAAAGACTAGAAACAACAAAAGTTGGTGAGGATGATGTGGTACAAAAGGAAAACTCGTTCCTTGTGGGTAGGACTGTAACTTGGTGCTGTGTAAAAATGATTTGGCAATCCCTCAAAAACAAAAACAAACAAATGGAAAAACACATTATCTAGAAATACCACTGCTAGATTTTTACCTAAAGGATATGAAAACATTAATACAGAAAGATTTATGAATTGCTAATTTTACTCTCAGTTGCCAACTTATGGGTTAATCTAAGTACCCATTAGCAGATAACTAGATAATGAAATTATGGAATATATACTCAATTAAATACTACTCAGCTGTTAAAAATATGAAATAGTGCCTTGTGTTTTGAGTAAGTATGTTAAGTGAAATGAATCAGTGAGTGAAAGATAGTTACCAGATTGTTCCACTGATATGTAGAATATAACCAAAGAAAATTAACGGGCAAAACATGACAAAAGTAATTCTTAGACTCTGGTTCTAGAAGGCATGGTGTGGGGAGGATGGAGGACATAAGGGAGTGATAAGTGATAGGTTTTGGCACTGGAGCTTTGGTGGAGGGTGAAAGAAGCATGTGAACATATGGAGTTGTAAAGTTGGACTCCCCAAATTGTATAGTCATGTGAACAATTGATAAGTCAATAAAATTTGAAAAGAAATAAATAGGAAAATCAAAATCTTTATTGATATCCTGCTGTGCATTATCTATAATGTTGAAAAAACAAAATACTACCTTGAGAGGGCATAAATTCTAGTGGGAAAATGCAATACACTGCTACATAAGTCAATACTTAAATTGACAGTTACAATATACACATTATAAAATTTTAGGTCAACGCTAGCATTAGAATGTATAAAAAGTAGGGGGAGTGGAAGATTTGTCATTGGTGGATATTTTTGAGTGTTCAGGCAAGGTTTCCAGAGCTTGTGACATATGAATAGAATCCTGAAAGTCAAATGGAACCAGCCGTATGAATATTTGGGGGAAGAATGTTCTAGACAGATTTAAGAATCCACTAATTCATTTTCGAAGGCCTGCTTCAAACTTTCCACCTCATCCAAGGCACCATGTACAAAACGGGAGAGATCTCCCTCATTCATCTTAAATACCTTCCATTTTTCAGGTTCAGAGAAGTTCTTCTGAACCATCTCTCATCAATTATTCCAGGTCCCTCTCCAGACTTTGGTCTGTCTAATCACAAGAGCTTCCAAATAGAACCTGTTAACCTTCCCCTTTGGCAAGAGAGTTCCCAGACTTGCAGGAGTCCAAGGTTCACTTGCTCTTTTAGGGAGAGAGAAGAAAATATCTGTCATTCTTTGGGGGGTATTCAAAGAAGTAAGAAGGTAACACAAATTATAATTGCAATAGAAATGCATGACAAAATTTTTTGAAGTCTGGTGAATATAACATCTACTGAAGTGGTAGAAGGAATTGAGTCTTGGAGCAGAAGGTGTTATGAGAAGGTATCTTTAGGTTAAGAGGTTTTGCATGGTTCAATTATATATACATTTTAGATGTGGGTGATGGTCCTGGCACAGTGACAAAAAAATATGTAATATTGTTGACCTTTCAGCTTCTTTCTTTCTTAAAGGTTTATTTGATTTATTTATGCATACAATAATGGATACAAACCAGAGGTTAGGGGGTTGGGTGAGAGGATTCAACAGATACAGAGTGGGGAACAGAACAGTCAGATCAGATTGACTGAAATACACTGTTGAGGGGAGTAATGAGGGAGACAGGAGAAGTCTGCTGCACCATGTGGATTATCTCCTGGCAAGGGATTGAACTCATGCTGCAGTGGCTGCTAATAGCTTTACAGTGCTGCCCTTTAACCCCTTGTGCCATCAGGGAGGCCCCCGTCAGCTTTTTAGGTAAATTCTCTCATTTGTTCCTACCTCAAGTAGTCAGTGTGATTATTATTTTTGAAATTTTATAATAGTTTATTTTTACATATTTTTGTGCATTTTTCCATCTCAATTGCAATCCCTTTCGGTTTCCCAGGTCAGTGTGATTATTAAAGCAACTAATGAGTGTGAAGTTGCTTTGTAGTTGTTACAAGATGATAATACCTTTGCAACAAAAGGAAGAGTAACTATTTGGAATTAGAACCAAGTTTACTTTTAAATCCTGGATCTGCTACTTATTAGCCATGGTTAAGTTGCATTCTGAGTCTTGATATGCTCATTCATACACTGAACATTCAGTCAAAAAGTATTTTGGTAGCATAACTAAACACTGTGATGGTGTTAGAAAAAAACAACAAAGATACTAACACTCTTGAACTCCAAAGGAATAAATGACTTATCTATAGTACCTAGTACATTGTTTGATGCATAATGGGTGAGCTGGATATTATTAACATATTACAAAAGTAATTTTGTATCACAGTTCAGATATTTTCCTTGAACTCTGGACTTGTATATAGAACTTGTTATCTCTGTTGGACTGTATTATGGGTATTTCAAGTTTAACATACCCAGAAAACAACCCTTCATTTTTCCCTTAAATAGTCTCCTATCATCATCTTCATCTTAGGAAAGAGGAAGATTAATTATTGCTTAGGCCTCGACATTCCTTAATCATTGTTAACGCCATGTTTTCTCTCACATGCAGCTTAACTAATACACTTTTATAATAAAGAAATAGGTTTAGAGAGTTTAAGTAATATGTACATAATATCTCAGCTAGTATAATAATTGGGAATATCAAAATTCAAGCTCATATCTTCTGATTTCTAATTTAGTGGTCTGTTTTACTGGTGTGTTTTTTATTATACTATTTTGCAGGTAACAGGGCATGAGAAGAGATTGTTCCTGATAATCTTCTTGGTTAATTAAATGAACCAATGAGCATGATTTACTCATATGGTAATTATCACCTCTAGCAACTACTAGGAGAATATAATATAGTCAGAAAATTATGAAGTACTTTTCAAAGAAAACTGTTTTTGAAAATTCAATAGAAGGACCGAGCACTGATAGAAAGCAAATTTTGTCTGAGTTTACACTATAGCATACAAAACTGATGGCATCTTTAAGAATCTGTTAAAACCACGGCATGAGCAGTAGAGGGAATTGGACTCTTAAGTATCTGCTCTGTCTAGTCTGACAAAATCTCTTGGACAGCAACATAGATATTCTTTGTTGCAAAAACACTGGTAAGAAACATTGCAAGAAGAATGGGGTGAAGAGAGAAAAGCAAAAAAAAAATTTTGACACAAATTTACAGAATGCTGACTGTGATGGTTATTAATTGAAGACAAAAGACACTAATTAGATTGAAAGCATCCATTTTAAATGAAAACCTCAATTTTAAAAGAAAATATAGATACGCAAGAAAATGATTTGATTAAAATTCTTCAATTTCTACATTCATAATCACCACTATAATTTTTGCATACTAGTTTCCTATTTAATTTTATCTTGTCTGTTACTGGCATATCTAACTACTAGAAGATGATATGGTAATATACTTATCATTAGTGCTTACTGATGTGTAAATTAAATATTGTTTTAAAAGATAGTTTTCATAGTCATGGAAATGTTAATTAATTGTTTAGTATAGAATAACTTCTTTTGAACAATTTTACA
Organism: Condylura cristata; assembly: GCF_000260355.1. NCBI lineage: Eukaryota > Metazoa > Chordata > Mammalia > Eulipotyphla > Talpidae > Condylura > Condylura cristata. The sequence continues at coordinate 26,009,827 of NW_004567108.1, read as the reverse complement.
TCAAAGCAGCTAGGGTAAATAGGTTACACATTAGGAGATTATGATTTGCGGGTTTTTCGGTAGAGGAAAAATTTGTTACGTTCCCTCTCAGAGTTGCCAAGTAGGTATCTGTTTTTCTTGTGAAGCATCTTGACATAAACTTTGAATTTAATAAGACAGCATTTTAAAGGATTTTTAAAATAATATAATAGTTTATTTTTACATCATTTTATGCTTTTTTCCATCTCACTTGTAATCCCCATGGGCTTCCCATCACCAAATCACACATGTGCCATCACTATAGTCCAGTGCACTTCCCCCCATCCCATTTTTGATACCATTCCCCACTTCACCCCTGTAAAATGTCTCTGGTATATAGTTGTTTGTTATTGTTTTCTCCCTTGGTCCTTTATACTCCTGCTATGAGTGGAACCCTCTGATATTTTTCCTTTTCTTTTTGGTTTATTTCATTAAGCATGATCTTTTCCAGCTCTATCCGTGTTGCTGCAAAAGGCATGTGTTTATCTTTTTTGATTGCTGAGTAATATTCCATTGTGTATACGTACCACATCTTTTTAATCCAGTCATCTACTTATGGTCATTTGGGTTGATTCCATGTCTTTCCTATTGTAAATAAAGCAGCAATAAACACGGGTGTGCAGGTGTCTTTTTGAATCAGTTTTGGTGTCTTTTGGGTAGATGCCTAAGGGTGGGATTGCTGGGTCATACGGAAGCTCCATTTTTAGTAGTTTGAGAAACCTCCAGTTTTCCATAGTGGCTGTACTAGTTTTCATTCCCACTAGCAGTGCAAGAGAGTTCCTTTTTCTCCACATCTTTGCCAACATTTGTTGTTGCTAGTTGTTTTAAGATGTGCCATTCTCATTGGTGTGGGATGGTATCTCATTGTGGTTTTAATTTGCATTCCCTTATTACAAGTGATGTTGAACATTTTTTCATATGCTTGTTGGCCATCTGCATTTCCTCTTTGCAGAAATGGCTTTTTAGCTCTTCTGCCCATTTTTTTTTTTTTTTAAGATTTATTTATTTGTGCATACAGAACTGGGGTACAGGCCAGAGGCTCAGGGGCAGTGAGAGGCTTCACCAGAGACAGAGTGGGGAACAGAACAGGCAGATGGATGAAGTACACTGCTGAGGGGAGCAGCGGGCGGGTCAGGAGAGGTCTGCCGCGCCATGTGGTCACCTCCGGGGCAGGCGGGAATCGAACTCATGTGGAAGCGGCTTTAGATTCTCAGTGCTGTGCTTTAACCCGCTGCGCCACCAGGGAGGGCCCCTTCTGCCCATTTTTTGATGGGGTTGTTCACTTTATTTTTGTTAAGTTCATCAGTTCTTTGTATATCTTTGTGATTAATCCTTTTCACTAGTCTTGTGTGAGAAAAAAAAAAAATTTTCCTAGTCAATGAGATGCCTGTTTTTTTGTAATGTCTCTTTTGCTGTACAGAGCTCTTTAACTTGATGTAGTCCCTTCTGTTCCCTTCCTTCACTGTCATTGCATTTGGTGATGTATCTTTAAAGATGTTACTGTATGTTGTGTAGTGTTTTTTCCATCTTTGCTTCCAGGTATTTTATGGTTTCCACTCTTAATGTCTAGGTCTTTAATCCACTACAGGTTTGTTTTTGTGAATGGTGCAAGGTAGTGATCTAGTTTCATTTTTTTGCATGTAGCTTCCCAGTTTTCCCAGCACCATTTGTTGAGCAAACTTTCTTTGTTCCATTGTATCTTCTTTGCTCCTTTGTCAAATATTAGCTACCTGTAAAGCTGTGAGTTTATAACTGGGTTTCCTGTTTGAATTCACTGGTCTGTGCATCTGTTCTTGTTTCAGCACCATGCGGTTTTGATTATTATAGCTTTGTAGTATAGCTTGAAGCTTGGGATTGTGATGCCTCTGTTCTCTTTCTTTTTTGTCATAAGAGTTTTGACTGTTCAAGGTCTTTTGTGGTTCCATATGAATCTCATCAATATTTGTTCTATTTCTTTGAAGAATGTTATTGAGACTTTTATTGGGATGGCATTAAATCTGTATATCACTTTTGGTAGGATGGCCATTTTGATGATGTTAATTCTCCTGATCCATGAGCAGGGATGTCTTTCCATTTCATGGTGTTTTCTTATATTTCTTTTAACGGTGTTTTGTAATTTTCTTTGTATAGGTCTTTTACCTCTTTTGTTAGGTTGATTGCCAGGTATTTGATTCTTTTTGTTTTAATTGAAATGGGGATTTTTAAAAGATTTCTGCTTCTTTTGATTGGTTGTTTGTATATAGGAAGGCCTCTGACTTTTACGTGTTGATTTTATCCTTAAAAAGCTAGTATAATTTTTAACCATTTAAAGGATAAAGATAAATTCAAGAGGTAGTGATGCTCTTCCTCTTGTTGGGAACACATAGGGACTCTTGTCAACATCAGTGAGGGCTGTGGCTTAGGGTGTGGGGAGAATAACCAGCATTGGGGGAGGGTTTAAAGCCATGATAATGAAGCCAGTTCTGAATACTGTGGGTGCTTCATCTAGAGAAACAAAGACACCAGTGGTAGTCTTTACTTCTATTTCCTTACAAGGAGCTTAGTTTGCTGTTGTCCTTGTTGTACTAGTTAGTAATAGTTTTCCTACCTTTGCCTACTACTTAGTATTTTTCTAGTGTGTCAGGGCCATTAAAATGAGTGAGATTTTTTAAAAAATGGTGCAACTAAAAGATCTTCCCTTTGAAACAATCCACTCCATAAAATGAAATTAGGGACTATGACTACTGTGTAATTCTCTTTTTCTGGGTGGATGTGTCTCTTTCCAGAAAATTATTTTGAATGTTTCTGTCTTTCTATCTATCTGTCTATCTATCTATCTATCTGTCTGTCTGTCTGTCTGTCTGTCTGTCTGTCTGTCTGTGTCTGTCTGTCTGTCTGTCTGTCTGTCTATCTATCTATCTATCTGGATATAGATATTCAAAACAAGAAACTAAATGGGAACAGCACACTTTAAAGTTTTCTGTAAAAAGTTATGTCTAAGGCCCTCCCTGGTGGTGCAGCGGGTTAAAGCACAGCACTAAGAAGCAAAAGCCACTTGCGCATGAGTTCGATCCCCGCCTGCCCTGGAGGTGACCACATGGCGTGGCAGACCTCTCCTGACCTGCCCGCTGCTCCCCTCAGCAGTGTACTTCGTCTATCTGCCTGTTCTGCTCCCCACTCTGTCTCTGGTGAAGCCTCTCGCCGCCCCTGAACCTCTGACCTGTACCCCACCTCTGTATGTGCAAATAAATAAATCTTTAAAAAAAAAAAGTTATGTCTAAAACATCAATTGACTGATGTTATATTTTCAATTTACTTAAGAATTTTTTTGTGTCCATTATGGCTTGCCAACTCATGTAGCTACCTCACTTACCTTCTGCTTAATACACCTTTTGTTGCATGGCATGTTTATTGGAAATATGCATAATAAAATCAAATGGCACTTGAATGTGTGAAATACAGAAATAAAGTTCATCCCAAATTCTATAGTACTATAATCATATATAGTAATTTGGTATTCAGGGATATGCAAAAACATCTTGACTGAAACCATTCAGCTAACCAGTTGCTCTGTCTTCATGTGCATCAGAATTGGTTATAGTATAATCATGGTTATAGTTATAGACCAACTACCAGAAAGAACAGGCAGTAAAATTCATGTACTCTTCGCTTTCCTGTTTGTATTGTCCTTCAAAGGATTAGTGTTAGTTATTAATTATAGAATCTTCCAAATGAAGATATTGCATCTTTGGCTTTTCAGAATGAAACTTCAAAAATTTATGAGTTGATGTCCAGATTGGAGAACCAACATTTTCTTTTATTACTAATGTTCCTTGTGATTTCTAGTTAAGAAGTCACAGTTTGCGAAAAGAGACAGTCTGTGTGAAGTGTAAACAGGATGATTTGGGTATTTGCAGATTGGGTTTTCCTGTCCTTGCCTTTAGTCAGCATTTTATTTTAAGCAATTTAATCATGAAAGCAATATGTTTATTTGCTTTTATCAACCACACCTTATAGAATCAAATTTGAGAATGATAAAATTTTCTCTCTCCAGTCTGATTTTGAAATTGCTCTACAACTGGGATTGCTGTATGAGCTTGGCTTTGTTATTGAGGAAATCTCACTAGCTCAACTTCTTAATATAATTCTGATTGACAGGTTGGCTTTGCTAATTATGCAGGATGTGAAAATATGTATATGACTTAGGTTAGGCTTATTATCTCTTCACTATCACATTATATAGGAAAACTATATAATATTAGAGATAATATTAGAGATAATAAAGGAATCTTTACCAATATTCCACAATACTGTTACTATGTACTGCAGCAAAAGTCAATAATTTCATATCCCTAGAAATTGTTTACATGTTAAGAGAAATCATGATTATAGACTATGAATCTTCTTTGATTTCTCTTAATTTTTGTACTGTTTATATGGGAAGAGGAATGTTTGTAACAAAGAGAGGAACATAATTTTTGCTGCCTATATAACTATAATGATTTCATATTGTGTCAGCTTTTGAAACAAAAGCCTTTTTTTTTTGTTTTGCTACTGTTATTTTTCTCTGTTTGATTCTGCATTAGGGTTGGCCACAAAGAAATACGAATGAGGTTTGAGGGGCAAAAGTGAAATTTCAAGCCCTGCCATTTCACATGTAGCTAATGAACTTAAAAGTATAATTGAGTATAGTTAGTCATTGCCAAGGGAAAGTTTTTAAGCAAAATTAGAAGAACTATAAAGTAAGTCAGGGCTCTCTGTATTAAAACAATACAATTGTTTCTCATCTTCAGTGTCTGTCAGCATTCTCAAAGTTGGATATGATATCAGAGCAAAGGTCAAATGCTGGGCAGTACAAATAAATATCTGAAAACTATACCTGTAGTATCTTTTGTTATGACTTGACAAAAATTAAGAGTGTGCTTAATAGGGATTCTAAGAAAATTCTAGCATATGTTCTCTAGTAGAAAATAGAATAGAGCCCATCAAAAATCTTTAGAGTATGACTCTTTGGTGTTACTTTAAATATCTGAAGGAGGCCATTTTCCCATGGGACCTGGATAGCTAAGTGTTTTTTTTTGGAAGGAAATCAGGATGTGACTTTTGCTGAATGGAGTAGATTATGACTTGATCCACACAAAATTCAGGACATTTTGAAAGGAAATATTTTAGTCTGGAATTAAGGGATGAGATGTTTCTGTTCTCCTGAGCTTCAGAAGAAAGACTTAAAAAGAAACCTACTTAGTTACAAGGGTGACTGTTTTCATGGAGAAAGGTTACTCAGAGGGCAGAACCACTGTCTAAGAAGGAACAGCCAGATTCTACAGTGAAACATTTAAAGGAAAGAGGACTGTGCCATAATCAAGGAATGGGAATGTGTGCTAAGTGGCTTTCCGCACTACTATGTACTGACTGTGCACTCTCTATTTTGTGTGTTTGTGAAGAGGAGTGTCTTTATTTTAAAGATCCTAGTTCTCGCGACTGTGTTGGTGTGCAAGTGACAAAAATTTTACTTCTTCAGGTTAAAGGTATTGAGAACCTACTTGAAGAGTAGATCCTAGGAAAGAGCACATCTGCTCTTGGATTTAATTGACAAGATCTTGGACCTTGAGCTTAAGCCTGATGCCATAGTAGGATGAGAACATTGAGTCTTGAGAGAAAGTGGGAAAAACATGAATTTTGGTGTCCAAAGCATAGACTGTGAAGGAAAGTAAAACATTGCAATGAGAATTACTGGCTTATCTTGAGTGCTATTAAGCCAATTTCTTATTTTTCCCTAATTCTCTCTTGACATGACTTATCTACTGGTTTTCCTTATTTTCTAGCCCTCTGTTCCTTGCTGTTTCTCATTATGCCAAACTTGTTCCTGTATTAAAAACTTCAACTCCAAGCTCTCTGTCTGGCTCCTTCATCTCCTCCTGCTCTCTGCTCAAATGTCACATCCTCAGAGACCTCTTCTGGTTACCTTCTCCAAAGTAATTCTGAAGTCACCAATATTGACAAAGAACTCTGTAGTCCTATTATTTAACTTGTTTTCTTTATAATATTCATCATTACTTGGACTTATTATTTTCTTTTGTTTGTTTATCCTTTGACTTCTCTTTATCTTTCTGTCCTCCTCAGTCACTTACTTTATGTGAGGTCTAAGATGAAGAATTCTGTTATTTTCATTTTTGGTTTTTCTTTCAGTTATTGTTACATTTTAAACATGGTATATTACCTGGTACATATAGGTACTCAATAAGTACTTGTTGAATGAATAAATGAACTCTCATATCCCTCCTTAGTAACATAGAGGATTTGGGAAATGGCTCAACCCAAGAATTTCTGATTTTGCTCTTCGGCATCTGCAGGGTACTGCATTTGACCCACCAGTGGAAATGGGAAGGGACCTTTGATGACACATTTCAAAAAAGCTCAGCACATTCTGTTAATGTTAAATTAAAAAGATTAGAGTTTCAGATTTCTTATTGGTATCCTTGTGCTTAAAGTATGTGTTTACATTTCAACAAGCCAGAATTGGAATGACTGGGTGTCAAAATGGGAGATTTTTATTTTAAATTTTTTTATTATTTTCCCAATTAGAATGAGGTTTAAAAAAATTTAAAGATAAGTGCTTTCATTAGCTTAAACTATAGGCAGGGTATTTGATTTCCTCATTTAATTATATATGACAGTTTAAATAATGGAATTAGTGGTTAATCTTAACTAACTGTCATATGAGTAATTTTCTAAGTGTGTGAGATTACAGATTTGAGAACAAGTACATGGTTTTCAGGATTCTACAATGAGAACTTTCTGTAATAAGCTTAGAAAATTTTCATTCTTTAAAAGCCTGTAAGTTTGAGATTTGTTTGGCTCCCCCACATCCTATTTTTCCTACCAGGCATATTAAAGGATTACATCCCCCCCATCTTTTAGTTGGAAAGAGTCATGTATCTAGTTCTGGCCAATGGGCTATGAGCACAAGAGACATGTAATTTAGTCATGTAATCACTGACTTGGGATCTGTGTTCACTCTTCCCTTTCTCCTATGTCTCAGGAGGCTACATATTCCAGATGGTGTAGCTATAAGATGATAGAGTCTCCATAAACCAGCCTCCCTGAGTGACTCTCTTGTGACCTATGTGGAGTATGTAGCATGGATCCCTGAGCCATTGAATCCCTAAATGACTGTCTGTAGACCTGTTTAGAGCACATAGCAAGAGCAAGAAATTATAGTGTTTGGCCACTGAGATTTTGTGGTTGGTTGTTACTGTATTGAGCCAATCCTAAATGCATAGTATAGTTGAGAAATGGGAACTGGGGTTAATTTTTATTAGCATATCTTTAATGGAAAAGATTTATAGATATGTAAGGAATCATTTAAAATTATCTATTTTTTTTAAAGAAAAAGCACAGATATTTTCACAATGCATGTTTTGAACTTAATAATGGGAAACCGTTTGTGTGTTCCTCATTTTGATAGTATTGAGGAAAAATCATATACTGAGGTAACTGGCTATAGTGTTACAGATGCTCTGATCATATGTGCACACAGAGGGAAAACCTCTGTATCTTCTGTGATTTTCATTTACAAAACAATCATTTATTTCCACATAAAAATAGATCTAGTTATAATCATTTAGGAACATTTTTCAACTTTCATTTTTCCATAGAGCTAAGCACTTTTATTACCACGAATTATTCTTGTTTGCTAATTCCAAAGATGTTTAAAAGCTAGAACAGCCTCCTGAGCAGTTAGACTTTGGAAGAGAATAGTAAATCAACGGGTAGATAGGAATATATATCATATTAAACACTGGAATTCACCACAAAATCATTACACTAAAAAGTGACAATTTTGATTGATTAAAATGGTATGGGCTGGATAGTGTTAAATCATTGGGAATGATATGACATTATAATTTTACATAGCATATTTCAGCCAAGACAATGAAGGTAAAAGGCATTGTCATCAGATGATAACAGACAATAAGAAGAATTCTGATGTTAGATTTATTACCTGGTTTAGATTTAGAAAGAAGTAATTCTTGTCCTGTTCCACTTATCAAATGACTGTAAATTCAGTGATGATGTAAAATTCTAAGGCAGAGCCACTTATAGGTTTGACAAAGTGCCAGCTATAAAGTATTTATCGTTCTCAGTGGTTCTGCCTTACACACTTAAATATTTATCAGAAACATAAGCCTTTCTGATAAATGTTTCTGATCTTTGTGGCTAGATATATATTTTTTTAATACTTAGATTTTTCACCTGAAACTACGCCTATATTTTTATTATCTTAATAACTTTAAGTTCATAATTTAAAAAGGCAATATGTGAGTTTTAAAATTTTATTTCTTCTTTTCTATTTTTGCATATGCAGTTTCTGAGGTAGTATAATTATAAAAATGAGCAGTTAACTTATTTTGCTATTGCTATATGGCAGGACAATGAAATTTTCCTAACTTCTTTTTATGTATATGCCAGATGATATTTAATCTGAGGATGGTCTAGGTAGAATCTGAGAAAATTTAATGGTGTCCTCAGGTATGCTTGGTGATGATTTTAATGCCAGATATCTCTGTATTCTGTTTCTGAAGAACACAGGCACAGAGGATAGTTCCTTTTCTGGGACCACAGCTGATTGGACTGAGAACTGTCACTCAGATTGAAAGCAAGGCTGCACTATAATGACCAGTGATGTATGGGGTGGCATGAGAACCCCAAGAAACAGGAATTATCTATACAGGAGATAGCAGATAGGACTTGGATAGATCTCAAGGAATTCAATGTGACACATACAAATGGCGAGGCAACTCAGAATCATAGAGAATCACAGAAAAAAAAGGCAATTCCTGAACTCCATTCATTTGCCAGTGTCACCATATGCAAAAGCTAGTGGTTGAAGGAAGAACAGAGTTACTGAGTAATGCCAAGAAAAGTAGACATTATAGAAATTGAAGTGGGGAATAGCAGAATCATTAGAGAATTGAGACTACACCGAGGAGGACTCAAAGTTAGGCTTGAATGCCAGAGTAAATAGTTGAGATGACTTTTTGTTCTTCCTCAATTCATTTAATTCTCACAGCAAACTAACTTTACATTAAAATGGGCTTCTGAAATATAATAAATTTGTACAGCCACAGAATTTCAGCTCTACAAGAGACATTTTGTCAAAATATTTTTCTACATATTTGTATTATAAGGAATCCAGAGCCAAAAAGGTTGCACAATAAAATTCCTTTTTTATTGTGCTGTGAGAGCTGATTATGTACAGTGATTATAAGTTACCTAAGGTCACAAATACATCTTAAATAGCTGTTTATTCTGGTCCTAGTACAAAGTAGGAGCCTTATAAATGCTTTTTGAACAGTGAATTGTAGCAATATCTCCTGGCATTTGATAGGCTACAATTGCCTTCAGCATGATTAATTTTAGATAATTTAAAGAAGAGATATGATAAAAAAAAATGAGTTAAGACACTTATTTAATCCTCCCCAATCTATTTTGTTAACACTTTCTCTTCTCCACACTAACATAGAATCACATCCACACTCAAAGGAGTTATTAACCTCATTTCATTGGAAATATAAGTAGATTAAGGTTTTATAGCCATCAAATTGGTCCCAGAAAATTCATTGCACAGGGTTAGCATTTGGGGTTTAAAATTGCTTGGGCAATGGGGCACCGACAAAATCCAGCTAATTTACAGTTCAGTCTCCACACTTGCTTAGATTCATGGATTGAAAGTGAAAAAGGTTTTGTACTTGGAACATTTTCTTAGTCAAGGAGAAGGAAGGTTAGTATGGAGCTAAGTTCTCTGACCTGTAATAATTTACTTAAAGCTTTCACCATTGGTCTCAATTTCTTGAATATCAAAGGCTAAAGATTATTTTTAATAAATCAAAACTTAAATCTCTGGGAAATATTACAGGTCTGTCAAGCAGACACTTTTATACAAGAACAATTGGTTGAATTCAGGGACATATCTTTACTTTCAGCCACCTCTGTGGAAGAACAACAGTAAGAATTCTCAAAATCACATCTGCTACTCAGTTTTGTTTGAACTATATTTTATTTTCCCTTGAGATAAATCTTTCAAAGCAACAATAAATAATTCTACAAAATAACATCTAGGGAAGAAAAAAATGCTATTTCTAATCTTCATCTGGGCTTTATCTTAGGTGTCATAAAGACAAATCCTTGGCTTTGCATTAATTCTGAAGTATGTATTGGAGGTCTGTATTGGATGGTTTTGCACCAAAAAATTTTCTACTCAAAATTTCTTACAAAAGGACTTGAAGAACTGGGATGATTTACAAGGCATTATTGAAGGATTGTGGTTAGAAAGAGAACTCCAGCAATTTCCAAATGCTCTACCTTGGGGAAGTGAAATTATTTCAGGTCTGGGGAAATTCTGACCATTTATAAAATTATGTTACTTTGTATGCAAGATGGGTGGTTTGCATTTTATATGACATATCAGTTTTCTATTCAGTCTGAACAAAATAAATCACAGAGAAGGCAGAGTGAGAAAAATTTGGAGTTCTTATTTGTATGAATGGATGAATAAAAAGTAAAGATTTGATGAACATACTATAAAATAGGTAAACTTTATGTCATGTGTTGCATAAAAGTAAACATTTCAAATGCTGAGATATGTTTATTAAAGATCTTAGCAGTCTTCCCAATGGCTCAGGATTGTTCATTTTAAAACAAAGATTTATTTATTTATGCACAGAAGAATGGGGTATGTGAGTTGAGAGGATTCACTGGAGATGGAGTGGAGAAAGTACAGGCTGACTTACTGAAATACACTGCTGAGGGGAGCAGCAGGTGAGACAGGAAGAGGTCTGCTGCGCCATATGTAGTCAGTTCCCTGGCTGAGGAATGAACGCAGGCTAGGGTGGTGATAGTGCTGAGACTAACCCCTATGCCACCAGGGAATTGTGAATATTTGTAAGGAAAGTCCCAAGAGATTGCTTCACTAGCCTCATAATTCTTTATGATCATAGCATTATTTTAAGAACTAGTTTGAAAGGAGACTGGCTACTGCAGTTACATAGATGCTCAAAATTTGAAGATGCGTTTTTCTAATTTAGTACATTTCATTGTGGATTAGCTAAGTAATTTTTGCCTTCCATGACATAGAGTTGTACTTGAGTCTTGGGAGACTGACTTAGAAGGTAATGTTCAGATCAAACGAATGCTATCTACAGCTCCTGAGTCAGTGTAGCTATCAACACAAGGTGTGGGTGACAATTGTGGACAAAGTACAAGAGCAGTACAAGAGCAATCCATCAAACAGCAGTACAAGAGCAAAGAGAGTTGGTGATTATTAAAATTTAAAAAATTGCTCCCTCAGCTGATTACTTAATTATGGAGGTTTGATATACATTGTTTGCTGCCTTTTAAAATTAAAGTTGTTGGAAGCTTGATTTTTCCTGTATTAGTGGTATCACACATCCTATCTTTCTGTGCATCTTACCTGCATCTAGCTGTGTGTGCCAGCAAACACAGGCCAGATTCTCTCCCTTTGGGCAGAGGCAGAGGGATAAAGAAGAGCCCTGGAGCCCTCAGTTTGTTACATTTTCATTAACAAAGAGCTTTATTCTTTCAGTGCCAATTGTAGCAATTCTGTAGACTGGCAAGGCAGGGAGGCCCCCGGGGTGGTGAAGACTCAGACCCTGGTGAATCTTCAGTCTTTCTCTTTGGGTCCTCTTTGGCCTTCTCGGGCAGCGGCTTCCTCTTGTAGCCCTTCTGCTGTGGCCATTCTTTCTGTCTCTGAGTGGCGCTGGTTTATAGCCTGAGCCTCAGGGTGCCCAACCATCCTCCAGGTGTCCACCATCAGGCACGCGTACTTCGAGCTCATACTCCAAGCCCTTTCTGCACTGGAGGCTGCTGGTGACAGCCTCAGAGGCTAGCATGACCACTTCACTTACCCTACAACCTATGGCACTCAAACCTGACCATCACCTAGCTACCTTGTGCCCCGTACTAATTCCTTCCTTCTCCCACCCAACTGTTCTTAATGCTTTTAAAGGACAGATTAATTTTGCTGTTCTGGAATTTCATATAAATGAAATTTTTTATATTTACACTTTTGATAAGATTTTCATAGAGCATATATTTGTCATTCATCTATATTGCTATGAGCATCATTTCATTGTTGAATAAAATTACCTAAAATGTAATGACAACAATTTATCCTTTTACCTGTTATAGACACCTGTTTCCAGTTTTTGACCATTATGAGTATAACTGTAAATGTTCATGTGGACATATGTTTTAATTTTTCTTGGATAGAAAGGAATTTCTGGTCATGCTATAAGTGAATGTTTACTTTTGTAAATGTTTTCCTAAGTACCTGTATCAGTGTACATCCCCCACCTTAATGATTTTACCCTTTTAGTTCTGCTAGGCCCTCTTGGTACTTCTCTGAAGTAATGGTTTTCATCATAGCTTAACAAGTGGTGACTGGGGGTTTGGGGAGGACACAACTGTTTTGAATTAATTCAGATCCCTTGGTGAATTGCTGTGGTTACTTCAAGTTATATAGAGAATGTGACTACAGTATGCCACTGTGATATACTTAACAAAGATCTGCTATACACAAATGTGCTGCAAGAACTAAATATAATGTTTCTTCTGGATAATCAGAAGATAAGACAACTTACTTTCATCTGCAACTTTAATACCTCTTTCCCATGCCATTTAACATTTTTAAGGTTTCTGGGAATTAGGACGTGTACGTGTGAGGCTATTCTACTTTCTCCACATGATTTTTCATTCATTTGATTAGTAGAAATCCATTCATTTATGATCAAAATTATTTGCTGCTCTTTGCTTATTCAGAACAGGAATCCTGAATGTTTCTCACTGGGAAATAAAGCTCCATAGTTCTCCCTGCCTTGTTTTGTTTGTATTGGAGAGCAAAATTATTAAATCCTGGACTGTAATTCTTTCTTTTTTTTTTTAAAGATTTATTTATTTTTTCATATAGAACTGGGGTACAGGTCAGAGATGCGGAGGGTGAGAGTATTCACCAGAAACAGAGCAGGGAGCAGAACAGGCAGATCGAGGAAGTACACTGCTGAGGGGTCAGGAGAGGTCTGCTTCGCCATGTGGATCACCTCCAGGGCAGGCAGGAATCGAACTCATGCGGAAGTGGCTTAAGCTTCTTAGTGCTGTGCTTTAACCTGCTGCGCCACCAGGGAGGGCCTGGACTGTAATTCTTAAAGGGGTTCTTTAGTGTACACTGCTTCTTCCTGACAAGTCCTCACTGAATGGAGTAGCTAGGGAGTGGTACCAGGGTGCACAAAGTGGTCTGAAATTAAGGGACAGATTTCAACACCACCCCTGCAGGTACAACCTATGTACAGCACCCACTTGCCTCAATTTCTCTAGGCTTACTTACATCTGTGCCTCATTTATTTGCTGTGTACTCTGAGCCACTAGAGGGCAACCTGCATCTTCCAAACTTCTGTGGGGCTTAGCCAGGCCTAAGTACAGAGTAAAACCTCTGGATCCTGTCTGCTCAGACTCATGGGTGGCAGTAAAAACAAACAAAAAACCCCCTCTCTTTAGAAAAAATATAAGACTTTAAAAATAAAGTTGACATATATTTAGATATTTAACATGATTAAGAGTAACTGCAAGCACACTTCTATTAAGTAAAAAAATTCATGCTTCACCTTCTAGGTGACGTAAGATTGAAGTCCTGTTACCTCTGAACGCCCAAGAAATCAGCTTCTCAGAACACAGATGTGCCCAGGAAACTTTGGAGGAAGAATTTCTCTGTAATCCCACTATCTGAGTTCCACTTCCCCTGTATAAAGTAGAGTGAAGTGTCTGACGTTTATTAAGATAAATTTTCTCGATGTGGTTCACTCAAGAGGAAATTTCTCTGTTATTGGTTTTATTAAACTCCCTGGACATTTTGGGGAAGAACTCTAGATGCTTTGTAGTCATTTTCTTAGACCACAGCCTCTGCTCAAATCCAACATATTAAGAGTTGGAAGTACTCTAAGAGGCATTGTTGGAAAGTGCCTAAAGGAGTTTAAAAGTTTTAGGACTTGACTTACAAACTTTACCCAATCCCAAACTTTTGTTGTGATGAACTTATAGTTGTTCCTCGTGTGTCTTGGGTCATAGGAAATGTTCTATGTTCTTATAGTCCATTGTGGTGGGGCAGTATTTATGTAGGAGTATTTGCCATCCTGGAACTAAAAGTCACAAGGGTTAGGCCAATCAAAAGAATTGACAAAACTTTTTTTTTTTTGGATGTAGTAATAATAGTCCTCAAAGAGACCTTAATAATGAGATTCTGCTTTCGTTTGAGATTTGTGTGTATGTGAGAATTGAAAAAACCCAATTCAAATGACCTTCAGTAGAAAGGAAATCTGAGGGCTCTCCTGGCTGGAATAGTTCACACGCCCGAGGAACTGCTAGTGCAGCCAGGACCTCAGATGCTAGAAGGGGTCTCAGTACCGCTGGACTCTCTTTTTCTTTCTATAGAGCTTTTATCTCTGCTGCTCTCTGATTGGCTTTGTTCTGCACACAAGCCCTTTCAAATGATGGAGGTGCCTGCTGGTAGCCCCAGAGTCCTACCTTCCAGACTTAGCAACTCCAGTGGAGTGAGAACTCATTTCTGTCAGTCCAGTTTGAAGGAAGGGCTTTGGTCTTTCTTGCTTCCTGTACACCAATGCTCTCCGTCCCCTCCCCCTGCCCCCC
>NW_004567108.1:25987227-25995012 GCF_000260355.1 Condylura cristata | reverse complement strand
CTCTTGTTAGGGAGATGGATAATATGATTCTGACAAACTTGGGTCTGTGGTTCCTTGAACCTTTCACTCACCAATTGTAAGAAGGAGTTTTGAGGCTGGGTTTAGGGTGAGGTGTGTGAGGTATTCATGCAAGCATAGGGCCAGAACTTGATATTACTTCCCTCCCACCACATTTTCAAAAATTGTATAATTTTTTTTTGTGAATGTATAACAGTGGTTTATAACACTCTAGCCTCGTCTGATGTTTGCTACCATACCACTTACACCTTCAAAACACTCATAATTCTCTGCCATAGTCCATTTAACTTGATACTGCCTGAGATTGAGAGATAAACATAGGAATTAGGTAATTAAAGATTTTTAAAACATTGCTTTTACAGAAGGTGGTCAGTTATGACCCACTGACATTCCTTCTTCTATTCACCTCCTCACCTACTGCATTTAACACTCAGGATAATAAGCCCGAAGGGGAGTGCAATGGCGAGCCTATAGGCTGGCTAGGCTGCCAAGGCAGGGAGGCTGGGGGTTTGGGGGGCTGGGAGTCTACAGCAACCGGGCTCCCTAGCTCTCAGCAGATCTTTATACTTCTGCATCACTCATCCTTTTGCATTGTCCTTGACATCGCCTTTATAGCCCTGGGCTCCAGGTGCAAGTATGCACACACCACACTCTACATCAGGTGTGCTTGCTCCATGCCCATGCTCCCAAGGGCATCCTGCATTAGCACAATCAAGGCCTTAAGTAATAGCCACAGAGGCTAGTTCAGGTTTTTTTTTTTTTTAATTTTTTAAGGAGGATTTATTTATTTGTGCTCACAAGAACTGGGATACAGGCCAGAGGTGCGAGGGGTGAGAATCCGGATTCACCAGAGACAGAACAGGGAACAGGTTGGGAACAGTGGGCAAACCAGGAGAGATCTGCTGTGCCATGTGGGTCACTTCCCTGGCCAGGGATTGAACTTGTGCTGCAGTGGCTGCAGATAGCTCATGGTGCTCTGCTTTTTGCCTGTGCAGCAGTAGGGAGGACCAAAGAAGGTCCATTCACTTGGGTCACTGGTTCAGGGAAGCAGGAAAGAAAATACCTGATCTTCATTTCTTGTAGATTCTAATAAATTAAAAAATCACCTACCAACTAAGCCAATTCTAACACATGGAAGGAAATTGGGGCAAGAGGGACAGGATGCTACTGGAAGGTGTCTTCAGATAGACACAACAAGGAGTAAGGGAGAAAAGTTTCCATTGATAAAGACTTAAAATTGCCTCCTTTCAACTATTTGAATTCCTTTCAACTATTTGAAAATCCTGTTTATCTTAGATAAAATTGGTTTGAGTGACCTGGAGTGAAGACTCTCGTTTATACTCCTGCTTAAGGAAATACCACACACCTGAACTTCTCCACTTCCCAACTATTGCTAATATTACAATGGCTGTTACCTAGTATATGAACTTTCCAAATTAAAGTTGCTTAAAATTCAGTTAGGAGTGGGTATTTGTGATATGAAATGTGTCATGTTAAGAACCCCAAAATTGCTTTGAACCAGTGAAAGAGATTGGGGGGAAGTGGTAGTAGTAAAAGAAGTCTCCATTAAGGAGAATGTACTACTTGTGTCAGGCTTTGATAGAAAAGTTCTTCAAGTGAATGGAACAGCAAGAGTAAAGCTAAGTAGCTTGAAATATAGGGTGTTCAGGAGCTGGCACTGTATTTTACTAGTTGTGAAGCCAGTGGAAGAAGATACTAAAGCAAATTACTGTATACATTTAACATTTTCTAAGGAACAAAGTCTATGGTACTGCTCATGTATCATTTAATTTTAACCTGAAACCCTTTGAGGTAGGCACTAATACCAACTCTTCAATGAAGAAGCTAAAACATAGAGAAGTTAAACAGTATTTTTCTGGCCATATAGACAATATTCAAGACATAGGAATAAGCCCCAGAGCTGTTTGACTTCCGTTTTCACACTCTTCCATTATATAATCTGGTGATGCCAAGGGTAGGAATGCTGGGTATAGTTTGGCCAAGGAATTTGCCCTTTGGTTTCCTCAGTTTTTTTAGAAGGGTGAACAAAAAATGAAATTGCTACTTGTAGGGTTTTCTGAAGGTGATGCTTAAAAAAAGTTTTCCACATTTAGAATACATGTTCTGAATCATGCATGTTGTGCACTTATAATGTGAGTTATAGGTAAAAACCTGAATAGAGAAATGCACACTTCGATCTTGTATTTTTTGTATCTTATGCCGTTGTCAGAGACAAGCCAGTAATCAGGTGCTAAACACAGTACAAAATTAATTTCTCTAAAGGAAACACACGACAGTAGATGCAGATTCAGAAAGTCTTTGTGCTGCATGAAAAATGGATGCTACTAATTGAAATAACCCTTTATAATGCTGCAACATCTACTTTCATAGAGGGTTAACGAGTGTCATCATTTATGACCACTAGATGTCACTATAAGACTAAACTTAAATGGCGTTTTGCTTTCCCCTTCCTCCCCCGTTTTTATTCAGTGAAAAAGTGGATCGAGAATAAGAAGGGATACATTTAAAATGAACGTTTTTTATCCTAAGTATATCTTTTATGCTACTGCATTACGTTTTGGAGAACTTATTCCTCCCAAACGAACTCCCAATAGGTGTCTATTCAGAGTTACTATTTTAAATTAACTAGTGAAATGTGTTTTGGTTTGAAATGTATTAATTTATTAGAGGCAGATACAACTTCAGTCCTAGGCTTTGAGGTGTTCATCTGTGCTAGTATTTTAAATTGTGGTTTTAATAAAAAGGAAGCAGACATAAGACAGTGTCCTGTGACTGCTCTCCACATTTATGAAAACAGTATATCTTTAGAATGATATCATGAGAAATTCTTTTGATTCTGTGGACTCAGTGAGTTTAATAAAAGGTAGTTCAGCTACCGTTATGAGTGCCATTCCGCTCAGATATCTTACTTTGTTTAAGGTCTCAGAATTTTATTGCCTAAATTATGTGATGAAGATTTTTCAAAAGAAATAAGATTTCACTTTCTCCCTCCTGTTGGAGTCTTTGCATTAAAAAGTAGGATTTCCTTTAGGATGTGGTAGTCAGGATTTTGGACTTCTGGTTTCACTTGTAGTATTTGAGAATGCTGCTACTACCTAATGATTGTTGTCTTCACTCTGGTAACTTTATTGTATATCATCTCTTTTCTGGCTTGCGAACCCCTGCTCTGCGTGTTATCTCCCCGCCTCTCTAGCTCCTCAGTAGACTCCCTCACTGTGCCTTCTACTGCAGTGCTCATTTGCTCTGCTCACTAACGTGAGTGCTTTCCTTTTCCATATTTTATTCACTCTTCTAAGCTTAGTTTCTAAATATTTCTAATCAAGTCCAGTTTTGGGATTGGTATTACTCACATGGAAAAGGATACATATTTAGAGTCACATGGAATTTGTCTCATCACATTTGCTATGGCTCACTAATTTTTCACTGTTACTACCCAGCTTTGTCAGACTGTTTCCTCCTTCAAGAGAATTTCTTTCTTACAGTTCTGAATCTTTGTAATTATATGAAATATGAGTAGGACTTTTCACTGAGGTTATGTCTTTCTGTCTCCCCTATTAAATACTTTTTCTCTGTCATGAAGTAAACGCAGAAATAGATCAATTTGTCTGAGACTCAGGTAGGTATCAACCACTTCCTTTTCTAAACTTTACTGTGTGCTAGAAGGTAATTTTAAAATATTTCCTCATACTCCATATACAAAAGCTTGATGGAGAGGAGAAATATAATTGAATTATGCAAATTCTTTTTATTGTGGACCTAGTAAATGCATGTTGGCACTTAACTGCTGTCAGTAATCTTACTGTGGAGATATTTAGCAGGAACGGGAATCAGCACCCAGAAACTAACTTGTGGTTACGGAAGGTTATCTTGCTTGTTTTTTGCCCTCTGACTTTGCTTTCGTGTGGTTTGCTAGGAGGCCTGCTTGCTCTCTGCTGAGCTGATTTGTCTGCTTGAATCTCCCTTCTTTCTGCCAATGTTGAGAAGAGAAAGGTTTTAGATATTTCATCAATAATCAAGTAATATTCAGGACATTTAGGGTTTAAGGGAACCAGTAGTTATAGATCAGTGATCAAATACTCCCTGGTTTCTATGGAATGCAGCTAGGAAATAAGAATAGGATCAAGAGTACACAAAAGGGAATGAGAAGTCACAAAGACTGAAGTTTAAACAGTTGAGAGCAAAATAGACCAATAACAATTGTTTGTATGACTCCATCTAGGAGGTGCTTCTGCCAGTACACAGGGGTGTAGTTCATCGCTCAAAGTGTGGGTCGTGGCCCATCAGTGTCAGTCTCACTACTGACCTTTCAGAAATCTAGAACTTCAGAGTCCAGACCTAAATAAGCAGTTGCATATGAGCAAAATCTCCAGGTGATTCTCATGTATATTATGGTTTGAAAAACACTAGTTTAGGTCATGGCTAGAACCCAGACTTCTTTATCTGTTTAGCTCAGCTGCTAAGGGTTTTGAATGCTGGCACTCCTTCTCCCCTTCCTCCATGTTCATAAAATACTTGGGAGAACATCATTTGACATTTTTTTCTGATTCACTTAAATTCATTTTTTCCCAGCCATATAAATTTGAACTTTGAAACAACAATAATACAGCTGTATATTCCAGGTTCTTTCAAAGTGGTGGCATATAAAACAGAAAGCTGAAACCTCAGCACAAGCTTTAAAACAGGGACTGAGGGGATTTTGATGAAGACATGAAGTACAAAAAAATACAGTATATAAAGATGCTAGAATGCATAAAATATAGTTACACATTTCAGATAGAAAGCATTTTAAAAAATATAAAATATGCAAGCAATTCAAACCAAATAAATGGGAGAACATTATTAAAAAATTCATTTTTTTTGAGACAACAGAACATAAAAAAGAGCACCACTTTTTCAAACTCCAAACTGAGATTTAATGAAAGGGAAAATCTAAATTCCTGTGGTTTGAGTAGTAGTATATTATGCAAACTTTGTTCTCTATGTTATCCTCATATATAACAATTATGTGAAACTTACACTTTCTGTAGTCTACAGTGCCTTTTTCCATCTGTGGTATGACTTCTTTGTTTTCAGTCTTTCTCCTGCTGGAAGCACACTGCTGTGTAAATACCTTATTAAAGTGGCTTCAGTCTGGACATATATCCAACTTCTATCTCCTCTCTCCCAACCGCATTAAACTACAGTCTCTCTTCCCACCCTGCAGTGTAGCTGTCAGGGTGAGGGTAGGGCAAATGAAATTGGTCAGGCTCTTATGGCCTTGGCCTTTGTGGGTGTCACCTGCGGCCTGGGTCTTGTTAACGTAGAGGGTGCATGGGTGTGGGGCACAAGTGCCTGACTGTAGACACCTGGGCATGGATGTGTGCCCATGTGCGAGTGAGCACACCTGAGCTTAGGGGTCAGGGATATAGGGCTGCAATACTTGAGAAGAAGATGGTGGAATGGCTGTGGGAGCATGGATGAGTGGTGCTTCTGAGAGGAAGAGCCCATGAGAGACTG
Source organism: Condylura cristata (assembly GCF_000260355.1). Lineage (NCBI taxonomy): Eukaryota > Metazoa > Chordata > Mammalia > Eulipotyphla > Talpidae > Condylura > Condylura cristata. The sequence goes on along the minus strand of NW_004567108.1, from coordinate 25,989,477 downwards.
CCTGAGAAAGCCCAGAAAAAAGCGAATAGAGTTCCCCAGGGACTCAAATTGCTGTCTTGCTGGCTTGTTTCCCTGTGAACTATTAAGATTGTGACAATGATGCCAAGGCCTTCAAAAATTTCTCTCAAGTCACTAGAACTAACGCTGAACCTGCCTGGTCCGGGATGGTTGCAAAATAGTAAGTAATGTAAATATTCTACTTCTAGCTAAATCATTAGGACAACTTTAAGATTTATATGAAATTACTGATGTACTAAACATGGCATTGTGGGATGCCTTACTATTTTAAAACTCAGTGCAGTCAGGAACAGAGGTTAAAGATGGGATGACTATCATAAACTCTATCCCTAGTGGGTACCACATAACTTTAGAATTTATTACAAAGAAAAAGATAAAAATTTCCCCCTATTTGATATCAACATATTTTGAATTGTCTAATTTCCTTAGAATGTTCTGGTATAGTGGTCAGTGTTTTAGATAAAAAAAAAAAACCCATAATGTACTATAATGTATTGAGAGGAATTATTTAAAAAAAAATAAAAACATTCATTTTCCAGATCTCCAATTTTGATAAAAAGGGGGATTAAAATGTTTTCATGGTTCAAGTCTAACATAATCTAATTTTATACCAAGTGCAAATACCTAATTTTTTTTTTCCTTCCACATAGGAAAATGTAGTCTGAAATATATTTTTCCTTTTTTACACTCTTGGTTAATTTAAACATACAATGTGATTGGTCATTTCTTACTCCTGCTTGCAAGGTTCACTGCAGGCCAACCTGGTTTGTTTCTTTAATATTGACTTAGCTTTGACTGCTGTTGACATCTTTTAAGGTCTATTTTGTTTAGTACTACATATTTTAAGGGGAATACTCAAGACTAATTAGTTGTTAATGAGAAATGCTTATAATGAGAAACAAATGTAACATTAATGTCATGTACAATGTATGTCTGTGTGGTTTAAAAAGTAAGAACACAACCATTACTCAAAATTAGGGAATAAAATCACTGTAATAATTACTAGCAGATGTGTTGTAACTTGTATTGCAAGTCAAAATTTCTTTGGCACAATGTGTTGCAATGTTTAATAGTATGCATTTGATATGATTTTTGAAGGTTTTTTTTTTAATCAAAAATTTGAAAACCCAGCTGCTGGCATCCTTAGGAGATTGGAAGAGATTGAAGGTAATATTTTCTCTTCCTCACAACTTTACAAACCCTTCTTCAGCTCACAGATATTCTTTGGCACAGTTTGATGTCAGGATGCCTTGTGGCAGTCCATCACGCTGTCACATTCCTGTACATGCATGGTCTCCGGGGTAGTGTGTGTGCTAAACCCAGCTAGCAAGGCCCCTAATTATGAGTTTACAGCTGGAGACTTAAATTGTGCATGGTGGCTTGAATGTAATGCCCAGAGGATCTCAAGGAGTCCCTGCACACCGACTAGATCCACCTGTTCTCAGGTTCGAGCAGGAAGGTCCTGTACCACTGAGCACTGTGTCTCATTAGGGAGGACGCTCAACTTCAGACAATATTAGATGACAGCAGCTCTGAAATATTCTTCAGAATTCAGAACCACAGGGATGTTATGGTTTGGATAGGGCTGGTGAAGCTGTGAAGATTAGGGTGAGGAGGGTGAGGAAAAGAAAGTAGGAGAAAGAATATGAATATAACACCAGGTGGGAGGTTTTAACCCTTGGACTTTTGCAAGGAAAGTGTAAGTATTATACCCAATACTATATATAAAAGTTGTTGGTGGTAATAAGACATATGAAGTTTCTATTCCCATGAACTTGTGTTTCAGTCAGTAACATGTAATTTCGAGGCTTATCATAGTTTAAGACATCTAATTACATATCTGATTTAATCCTACAGCAGTCCTCACATTGTTGTAATTGAAAAGGTGTTAAGAAGGTTATGTTTAAAATGACATCACTAATACTAAAAGTAACATTTTTTCATGGAAATATATTTGTGCAGGAAAAGTTTTCCCAATTTAAATCTTCCAGTGGCATTAATGTTTATAGAGTTATCAGAATTATTGTAAGAAAAATACTTCTAGTAAAAGGAGGCAAAAATTTCCAATATGACACTTAACTTGTTTATTGAAAATATTTTTGAAGGGGGGCCCTCCCTGGTGGTGCAGTGGGTTAAAGCACAGCACTAAGAAGCTTAAGCCACTTCCACTTGAATTCGATCCCCGCCTGCCCCAGAGGTGACCCACATGGTGTGGCAGACCTCTCCTGACCC
>NW_004567108.1:25978896-25986738 GCF_000260355.1 Condylura cristata | reverse complement strand
GAGAGAGAGAGAGAGAGAGAGAATTCTCTAAACATAGCATACACCAATAATTGGAGGGGGTGGTTAGGAACCTACATTTCTTACCAAATCCTTTGGTGCTTCTTATTGATACTGAAGTTTGAGCATTGCTATAGAGTGCTGCTTTTGTTGCACAGTATCTCAGATGATTTCTCTCTATTTGAAATTCTTGGAGTTGTCAGCTGGTGAACATCTGTCTAGAATCCTAATACAAGCTATAATAGTGCATAATAATGTACAATATCTATTAATATTGAGCCAAGGTGGCTGTTCTCTGGCATTAGGAACCTAAAATATTGCTTTTCTATGTATATTATGAACATACATGGCATAATCTCAATATTTCTCTAGCTTTATTTCTAATGAGCTATTTCATTTATCATAGCCAAAGTTTTCTTTGATTTCTGCTATTTTATGTCTACAATCTTCCCTTTTATTCTATTTTTTATTGAGGTAACATTGGCTTATAATATGGTATATGAATGAGAGGTATAGGATCACACTCTTCTGTGTGTTACTATACCATACTTACTGTCAAGGTCCAATATTCCCTTTAGTCCAATTTCATTTTTTAAAAACTATTTTGATAATAACTCTTAAAAAGGGCAGGGGTAGTTACTCATCAGTAATCAATCTATCATCAGGACTCTGAAATGAGCAATTATTTATTTTACCCTCATATATGTAAGCTATAGTCAGAATACTAAATTATGAAATATATTTTCTTATACTAAGCAATAAAGAGAGGCTGAACCATGGTAATACTGTTAAAATCTCAGTGACTTAACAAATGCATGTATACAGTGAATTTATTTCCCACATGTTTACCATGACTGTGCAGGACTTCACTCCTCACAGTCGGAACATGGGCTAAAGGAGTCTGTTTCTGATCCCATCTCAAACCTCTTGAAAGATCGACAGCTGAGGAATTGCACACGAATTTTGATCGAGAACTTTGATCAAGAAGATGCACATAGCATTTCCTCTCACAGTACGGGACCATAACTGGTCATATGGCTCTACCTAATGATGAGGGTTGGGAAAATGTGGGGGAGCGCTGCACTATTTTTTTCAGTGGATAGTAATATTTGCCATATTTCTGGAATTTTTATATTTCTGGTTCAGTTCCAGTGCTGTGTGCAGAAGCGGCTATCATTTAATCAGGAGGGATGCAGAAAGAAGTCACTGTTAAAAGACATTTCTACTTGTATCAGACGATTGGTGAAAACAATTTTTCTTTAACCCCTATGGTTAGGTTTTATGAAAAATACAAATGTGTAAGATACAAAAGGAGAAAAATAATGATACAAAAGAGAAACAGAATGCTTCACAAAGTGAAACCCAAGGGATAGTTTTTAATCCAACAAAAAGTTTTTTAAAGCATGACAATGCTAACAAAAGACATATTGGACAGGCACTGTAGGAAAACAGAACTTTTTTTGGTTTGAATTTTTAAATAATTCATATATGACAATACACTGTTGTGCAAGCAGAAGTTACAGTAGTGAGTAAAACAAAGTGGCTATTCCCATGGAACTTACATGTTAACCGTTATCTCTTTAATACACTAGGCTTACAGTTAGTACTTTTACTGCTTCATGTACATTATCTCATTTATCCTCTAACAATCTCGTGAGGTGATTGTAATTAAAAGGAAATGCTGACATTAGCCACAGCTAAATTCTTTTATTGTCCTTTATTCCTATAAATCTGTTGTAGACTTTTTATAGGTCACAATGTCCAAATATTGACATCTCTGTATAATTCAACCTAATAAACACTATATCCAGAGATAATTACCAGACCACAAAAATGCATCATTATCATCATTTTCACAAGTTATTAAATAAGTCAGTGTGTTAGGCATTAACATTTGCATGCATTTTCTCATTTAATTCTAGATTAGGTTCATATGCTTTCTGCAAACTGTCACAAGCTTAATGACTTAAACATTTATTTTACAGTTTTGGAAGTCAGAAGTCCATATAGGTTTTGCTGTGCTAAAATTACATTGTTGGCAGAATTAAGTTCCTTTAGTAGACTCTAAGGGTGGATGGTCTTTCCACGGCTATTTTCACTCCTTGGCTCATGGCTTTGCCCTTGGAAAGACAGCAAGCATATCACTTTGAATTCTGGTTCCATGGTAATACCTCTTCTGACTTTCAGGACCCCTGTGATTACATTGGAGCTGTCTAAATAATAATAGGTAATCTTCCCCATGGTCCTTAATTGTAGCTACAAAGTTCCTTTGCAATATAAGGTAACATGGTCATACATTCCAGGACTGGGGTAATTATTATAGCACAATTCTATGCAGTAGGTATGATAATTATCTCTCTGTTACAGATGAGAGAGTTGAGGCTTAGTGAGCTTTGGTGACCTGTGCAGTGTTTCATTAGATAATAATAGGACGATCACTTGAATCTTCCTATAGATAATACTTTGGTATCACAATTACAAAAAATTTTAGTGTCCTCCTGTCTAGCTGAGAGCATAGTCATCAATTTCTCATTAATTTCAGAAACTATATTAACCCTGTCTCTTATCTACATAGAAAATAGCAGATACCTTTATATTTATATATTTTATCGATTACATATACTTATATATGTATCATATATGTATCACATGATACAGAGTGTGACGGATATATAAACATATACATAGGTGTATGTATATATGTACAACAGACACACTCAAACACATAGGATGGCCATCAAACTCCTATAAAAAGCATGAGTGACAGCGGTCAAAAAAGATAAACACATGCCTTTTGCAGCAACGTGGATGGAGCTGGAAGGGGTCATGCTTAGTGAAATAAGCCAGAAAGAAAAATACCAGATGGTTTCACTCATAGCAGGAGCATAAAGGACTAGGGGGTAAATAATAATGAACAACTATATACCAGAGACATTTTATGGGGGTGGAATGGGGAATGGGATAAAAAAAGGGGAGAAGGGGTTCAGGACTATGGTGATGGCACGCAGGTGAACTGGTGATGGGAAATCCACAGGGATTACAGTTGAGATGGGAAAAAAGCAGAAAATGATGTAAAAATAAACTATTATAATAAAGTATGAGTGATATAGTTGGCACTTATTTTTAAATTTCTTTTAGTTTTTATTTATGTATAAAAGAACTCGGTTCTAGGCCAGAGAGTATGTGTATGGGGATGTGAGAGGATTCATCAGAGACACAGTGGGGAGCAGAACAGGTGGATAGACTGAAATACATTGCTGAGCAGTGGGCGAGACAGCAGAGGTCTGGTGTTCCATCTGAGCCAGCTCCCTGGCAGGGATTGAATGTGTGTCACAGTGACTGCTACTAGCTTCATAGTGCTGAGACTTTAACCCCTGTGCCATGAGAGTGGCCCTGGTTGACATTTTAAGGAAGACAGCACTATTTTCTCTTGGTCTCTAGTCACTATTATCTAAAAACTACTTAAGAAGAACCATAAAATATACATAATAAACTCTTTAGCTTTTATTGCTTGTACGATATTATAAAGAACACTTCTGCATCTTTAATAGAATTGCTTTTGAGTTGCTTTTAATACTATTTCCCGGCCCTCCCTGGTGGCGCAGCGGGTTAAAGCACAGCCCTGAGAATCTAAAGCCGCTTCCGCATGAGTTTGATTCCCGCCTGCCCTGGAGGTGACCACATGGCGCGGCAGACTTCTCCTGACCTACCCGCTGCTCCCCTTAGCAATGTACTTCGTCGATCTGCCTATTTTGTTCCCCACTCTGTCTCTGGTGAAGCCTCTCACTGACCCTGAGCCTCTGGCCTTTACCACAGTTCTGTATGCACAAATAAATAAATCTTTATAAACAAAGCAAAACAAAAAAACTGTTTCCATCATACATAGAGGAAAACTTTCTTAAGTTTAATAAGAGATTGGTGATTAATCACTTTTTATTTTTGTAGCTACCAGGAAACTTGGCGCCTAAATTTGTGTTGGGTTGCAAAACGACTTTTCTTCTTCTTTTGTATGAATTCATGTATAAATTCTGAATGAATTCATTTACTTTCTATTATTAATCATATATACTAATACTTTATTTAAGAAAAATGGACAACATATATGTTTTAAGAAAATATAAATCATTTTTGAATTCCTATAAATAGCTTCTGATGAGTACCTTCAAGCATACTGATTTCTGAAAAGGATAGACTTGGAAAGGGAGAAATAAACGACATTGTTTTGCAATAACAACACTATCCTTCAGAGGCTTCTGTAGGCAAAAACTCAAATTATAATGACTTAAATTCTCCATGCAATTGATGATATGACATTACCTAGATTTCTAATTGTCATTCCTCTGATTGGGTCTTAGAGCTGAAGAGAGTGAGGTGCTTTTCAGAGCATAGAAAATGTAACCATGTGGCCTGAAGTATTGATGTCATCATCCAGAATTGTGATTAAGCATATATGCATATATACTGAACAAAATTTGCCAATCTTGCATGTCTTGACATAAGAAGTTGGCTTTAATACACGGATATTAGTCAGTGAATGTCTTGTCATCAATGTTATGGCATGATATCTATAATGTGTAAACGCTTCAAAGTTGTTTCTGAATTACTGTGAACAAATTTTGAGTAGCACATAACTTTGCAAATAACTGTTTCATAAGTAGTGAAAACAAGATTCAGAGTCTGGTTAGTTGTGGTACTAGTGTTTTAATGGTGCTGTCTTTGGGTTATTTACTTGTATAATTAATATTAAAATGAATGCTTTTGGAGGCAGAGTTGTTGACTGACAGGAAACAAAGAAGTGTTATTTTTCACAGACTCTTGGTAAAGAGAAACTAAGTTGATGAGGGCAGTTAGAGTGATGTTCTATGGAAATAGGTGTGAACGCTAAGGAGACAAGTTGAGGAGAGACATGTTACTAAGTGTTAGAGGTACTCTGGAAAGTGCCTAAGCTTATTTGGAGCCCAGAAAATAAGGTTCCACCCACTTTTGAGAAGGGAGACATTTGATCCTTGACTGAGCTATAGAGTACATGTTAGTTTTGGTTACCTCAGTTTTTGTGTGGTGCCACAAGACAGCTTCACCAAGGACATATGAGCAAAGATGGAGGCTCACAAGCCAATCAACTTGTTCCTGAGTACTAGGGAGATAGTTTTATCAATTGTCAGAAATTCCTGAGGAAGATTTGAAGTGAGGCCTTTTAATCTCTCCTAAGTTCATGCTTATTTACTATTTTGATTTATTTTTCTTCTTTGTACAGAGAAAACTTGGTCTACCTCCTTTCCCTAAATATGTTAGAGGAGTTTTAAAGGAAAAGCTAAGTATTCATGCCCATAATCTTTTCATCTTTATCTTGGGAAAGAGCCTGATGACAGGCATCACAAATTCTGATCTTTTCTCTGTAGGCAGTCAGAAGGACCATTCTTAACCTGAACAAGCCTATGGTTTTATTCTGCTACCTGTCATTTGAGGTGAGAAGACATATATGTCTAAAGTGGATAGAAAAAAAAAATGAATAGGCAGGCTTTAAAAGTGTAAAAAGGCCTTCAAATATGTACAAAAATTCTATTCATGCTAAGAATAATTCAAATTAAAACTACAGTGTTATGCTACAAGATTGGCAAAAATACACAAACATAACTTTTGGCATGGTTGTAAGGGAAGAAAACACTCCTACCATTGCTGGAAGGAATGCAAAACTGTCAAGTCCTCTGTGGACAAACCTAAGTGTTCACTGTTTGACCCAATGAGCTATTTGTCTACTCTCTTTGGTCTTGTCTTTGCCTGTAACAAAGTTGATAATTCTCACTTCTCTTTTACAAATATTCTCAGCTCACATGGTTTTCCAACTACATTTTGTAGAACTTACACATTTCGGACAATTTTTAAAAATCATCTCCTTCGTTTTGTTTTTTTTTTGTTTTTTTTTAGAAACATTAACACAGACGAGATTTCTTGTGAAATAGTCTTTAAACAGCTAGTACTGTAATATTTGATGACATAACTGGTTAAATGTTGGTCTTCATTTTGATCTTTTTGTATAACTACAAGAGCTTTCACAATTCAACCATCATATACTCATGGGGTCAAAATTTAGTTTGCATTTCAATAAGTTGACATTAAATTTCTCATTCTCTCCTTGTGCATACCCCTTTCCTAATTGCTTTCTGTTCTTTACTTTCTACTTTAATTACTAGAATCTCCGTATGCTCAAGTAACTAGACACTTTACAGTCATTGTTGGTATTCCCTTCTCATCACCTACATTAAAGGATTACTACATTCTAGCTATCTTTTTAGTTGTTCTCTTTTAATTCTGTACTCATTGGTATTGGTTTAGGTCATCATCACACCAAACCTGAGTTATTGATTATTTTTTCTCTATACTCTTTACTCTACTTTTTCCTCATTATTCTAATTTTAAATATTGCCAACCAAGCTGTCTTTATAAATTCAAAATCAATTTTTGCCAACATAATAAGTAAGAAACTTTAAGAGCAATATGCTTATTTGCAAACTTATTCATTTGTTGATTTACTAACCTTTAACTTCACACATAAACCATGTGTCAGGAACTGTTCTATGCCCAGGGATATAAAGATAAGACACCAAGATTTGCTAATTGACATTACTACCTTGTTAACATATTAGTCATAGAAGCAAGCAAAAATATTTTTCTTTGCCCACCTTCAATCTAAAGACATTATAGATTGAGTTATATGTTTTATTTTATACCAAGTTTTACTATATACTATACTGCCTAACTTATTTCTTGCAATGGAATTTTCTTTATCTTTGCTATTAGTCTCTCACCATTTTACGAAATAAGAAATCCTCAAAACAGGAGTAAGATGTAGATGGTAATAATACTTGTAACATTTATTGAGCCTTACTAAATATTAGACACTGACAATGGTATTACTGAATGAACAATTTTCACAATAATCTTTTGGACTAGTTAAAATTATTTCATCTGCCTTATAGAGGAGAGAAGTGATTCATACATACTTTCAAGCACAGCAAGAAAAACTTCCAGATATCACATGGCTAATAGTGAGCAAAGATTTAAACTTGGCTCCATCTGATTTCATACCTAACATTACAGTCGTGTGTCTCTTAATGATGGAGAACACTTTCTGTAGAATGCATCATTAGGTGTGAACATCATTGAATGTATGTTTTTCTTTAAAAACTAGTTCTCCATTTTGCTGGCATAGCAAATCAGAAGGGCACACTGGAGGAACTGAATTGTCCATGACTTCTTATTGCACCCATTTATTTCATGTGCTGCAATAAATGTAGGAATTAGGAATTTTCAAATCACAGCTGTGTATTTGGTATACTGGTGGCTGAAATGTAATGGCCTGTGTGACTGTACTTACTGGCTATTACCTACTATATAGTATATCTTAGTAAATGCTCATTCAATAACTAAATACTTGTATGATCTAATAATAACAAAAAAAGCATTCAATATAAGAGGTTTTTATCAGCAATTTCTTCTGTTTTCTAGAGTATAGATATTTGGGCTCATAGATTGATTGCAGAGAAAAGCTTTTATGTAGCAATGATAGTGTATTTAAATTGTTTTAGCATTATCCAGATATCTTTTTAAAAGAATTTCATAACTAGTATTAGGTCCTCCTGTAAACAACTGGATAATTGATCTATTTTTTATTGCCTAAGCATTCTGTTTATAAAAGACTCTAATAGTATAAATATTCCTGTATTATTCAGTTTCAATAAACAAAGTATAGAATAGTAACAATTATTACATAGTGTTAGTATTTTTACCCTTAAAATATAATGTATACATAATGGGCCAGGCGAGAAAATACTAAGAATAATGAAC
>NW_004567108.1:25967956-25978726 GCF_000260355.1 Condylura cristata | reverse complement strand
GTTACTAGATTTATTACATACACATTGATTTGGGGAATTATGCTCTATCACCTCTTCTTTAAGAACTTAAGTTAGAAAGGTAATTATGCTTACTTGGTCATGAAATATTACTTTAGGAGATTATATGTGTGAGAAAATATTACAGAAATATATACATGTCTGTTACAAATTGGTGTGAAAAGCAGCAAAATATTAAAACATTATATGGTAGGGTGTGTTTGAAGTCTGATATCTGTACCCAATTTTATGTGAATTTTTGTCACTTGATATTTTATAGTCTTTGAATTTTGGAAATATCTGAATTTAATGTTCAGTTTCTAAATCAGATCAGAGCAAGTCAGAGAAGGTGCATTGGAATTAGGTGCAAATGGAAGGATTGCCATAAAAAAATCAGCAACAGAACATTTAGTTAAAATATGGTAAAAAAAAATAGGAGTGGGGAAAAAAATAAAGCATTTTTTTATATAATTTGTGGCAAATGGAAAAATTTTTTGAATTCTAATTTGAAATAATTACTTGGGAGAGAGACATTGGTTTCATTCAAAGTGGCTCAGATGGTTAAAATAAATTCATTTCTGGAAGATGAATGAATAAAGAGTTGTTTATGTTAAATATTTCTCTTCATTTTTTTCTAGACTTTCTTAGGTACGTGATAATGTTTTAAATTTGCTTAATCCAGAGAACCTATATACTTTATGTCACAGAGGCAGCACTACATAGAGAACTTTATTTCTCTCACTGCTATATTCATATTAGTGTCTGGCCTGATATTCTAGGAGAGGAGTGCTCTCCTATTTCAACTTTCTTAAAAGAACTAGAAATTTCCAAAGCTTAACACTGATCCAAAATTCCTTCCAACAATTAAAACCTATAGGTAAGAGTGTGTTCAGGAGAAGATAGAAAACCTCTGGGTAAAAAGAGAATAGGAGTAACACTTTAATATTTAATTCAACGTTTACTAAAGGTACTAAAAGTTTAAGATACAGTAATTTTAGAGTATATAGACTTATGGATTTAGAGTGGGTTTATTTTCTGTTTGTTCAGTTGGCATTGGACTATTTAACTTTTCTTTAATAGAGGGGAATCAAGATTATTAAAATGACCACAAAACAACATAGCATAAACTTTAGCATTCATTAGATAAAAAATGGGGCTAAACACTTTTCCAAATATAGACATGATTAATATCTTTTAGTTTTCTGATATAAGTATATTGTAGTAATGCATTTAATATCTATTAAATCAGTCATTTTTATATTTATTTTTGAAAAAAGTTATTATGTTATTTCTGTATACTAGACATTTTAAATAATGCTGCAGTGAATATGGCAACACAAATACCTTTTGGAATTAGTGCCTTATTTTTCTTCAGATGAATACCCAGAAATAGAATTACTGGATGATATGGTAGTTCTATTTATAATTTTTTGGAGAACCATCTATAGTTTTCCATACTAGTCACACCAATTTACATTCCTAATAATAATGAATGAAGTTCTTTTTTCTCCATATCTAGTACTTGTTTTTCTGATAATAGCCATTCTAATGAAGTGTGAGATAGTATCTTACTCTGGTTTTTATTTGATTTTCCCCAATAATTAGTGGTGCTGAAAGCCTTTCATGTGCCTTTTGGCCATTGCATGTCTGCCTTGAAAAACATCTATTCTGTTCCTCTGCCCATTTTTAATTGGACATTTTTGAGCTTTTATGACATATTTGTATAGTTTGGATATAAACTTTTTTGCCTTATTGGGCAGATTAAGGGGTACCCTAGGACCTCCAAACCATTCTGCTTTAAGTAGGTTCTGCTCTCCACTACTTCAACACAAAACTTTCAATAGAAAATAAGTTTAATATTATCGGTGTACAATAGAGAGAAGAGAAAGGATGTAGTTAAAAAAGTTTCCAACTTAACTTGCCATAAGTCTAAGACACTTTATAGTGGGGAACCATAAGAAATGGCAAAATGGGGGCTCTCCCTGGTGACACAGTAGGTTAAAACACCAGATTATGAAGTTCTCCAAAGCCACTGCAGCACGAGTCCGATCCCTGGTCAGGGAGCTGACCCACATGGCACTGGCAGACCTCTTCTGACCCGCCCGCTGCTCCCCTCAGCAGTGTACTTTGCCAATCTGCCTGTTCTGCTCCCCACTCTGTCTCTGGTGAATCCTCTCACCACCCCTGCACCTCTGGTCTGTAACCCAGTTCTGTAAGCATAAATAAATAAATCTTAAAAAAGAAAAAGCAAAAGAAGTAGAAATGGCAGAATGGGGCAGGCAAGACTGGAAGGAAAAGAGCAAAATTAAAACTCAAATCAAGATAAAGATTGCCATTATGAGCCTTACCACCTGTCTCTCATCTATCTTTCTTCATGTCTCCCAGTTCCTGGAACAAGTCTAAGGCTGTGAAGCAAGCACAGCTTCTTTCTTGTCTTTATTCTATGTGCCTCCTCCAAATCTTAGCCTTACTCCTTATTTTCTCCTTTCTGCTTAGCTCTGCCCTTCCTTGGGTGTAGTGGGGGATTTGGAACCTCCCTTTTTTAGGGTCATCTCACTGTTATAATTGGATATATAGCAGGCAAAGATTTCTCTTATTAAGTAGGTTGCTTTCTTAATTTTGTTGGCTTCCTTTCCTGTGCCAAAACTTTTTAAGTTGATGTAATTATGTTTGCTTAACTTTGCTTTTGTTGTTCTTTCTTATATTTGGTGTTAAATCCAGAAAAACATTGCAAAGATAAGTCAGGGGGGTTATCACCTATGTTTTCTTCTAAGAATTTTATGGTGTCAGGTCATATTTGGCTCTCTAATCCACCTTGAGTTGATTTTTGTGTGTGCTCTAAGATAGAATTTCAGTTTCATTCTTTTGCATGTGACTGTCCAGTTGTCTTACCACCATTCATTGAAGAGACTGTCCTTCTTTCCATTGTACATTCTTGCTTCAATTGTCATGAATTAATTGGCTATATACATATGGGTTTATTTCTGTGTTCTATTCCTTTGCAATAGCCTGTGTCCAGTTATATAGCAATAACTTACTGTTTTGATCACTATAGTTTTGTAATATAATTTGAAATAAGAGCACATGATGTCTCCTGTTTTGTTCTTTATTTTAAAGATTGTTCTGGCTTGGTTTCCTAATTTCTACTTCATTTATTTCTGCTTTGACTTTTATTATTTCTTGTCTTCTACTGGCTTTTGGGTTATTTTATTATTTTTCTAGTTCTTTAAGGTGGGTGATTAGGTTGTTTCTTTGTGTGGTTTCTTGTTTCTTTATGTGAACTTATATTGCTATATATTTTCCTCTTATAATTGCTTTTAGCGTGTCTCATAAGTTTTGGAGAGTTGTGTTCTCATTGTCATTCTTCTCAAGGTATTTTTTAATTTCTTCTTTGATCTCCTCATTGATCCAATTGTCCTCCAGTGGTGTGTGTTTCAATCGTCATGAGGCAGGTGGATTTCTTGCCTTCTTCATATGGTTTGTTTCTAGTTTGATTCCTTTATGGTCAGAGACGATAGTTGGTATGCTTTTGATCTTTGTGTATTTATTGATATTTGCCTTGTGTCCCAGTATGTGGCCAGTCCTTGAGAATGATCCATGTGGAGTTGAGAAAAATATCTACTTAGATTTTGGGGGGTTGCAGTGTTCTATAGATGTCTGTTAGAGCCATGATGTATAGGTCCTTGTTTAGAGCTTTAGTGTCCTTGCTTAATTTTTGCCTTGCTGATCTGTCCATTTTTGAGAGTGGCGAATTGAATCTCATACTATGTATGTATTTTCTCTAACATATGTTTTCATAGATGACAGTAGTTTCCTGATATATTTTGGTGCTGCTCTATTTACAATAGGGAGGACATGGAATCAATCCATAGATGACTGGACTAAAAAGATGTGGTATATATACACAATGGAACATTACTCAGCAATCAAAAAAGATAAACTCATGCCTTTTGCAGCAACATAGACTGAGCTGGAAGGGATCATATTTAGTGAAATAAACCAGAAAGAAAATGGAAAATACCAGATGGTTCCACTAATAACAGGAGCTTAAGGGACCAGGGGGAAAATAAAGCAATTGTTATACAGGGATTACAACTGAGATGGAAAAAAGGCACAAAATGAAGAATGATATAAAAATAAATTAAAAAAAAAAGATTGTTTTGGCTATCAGGAAAATGGTAGGAAACATTTTTAGTGATGACTGGTATATCTGGCACAGATGGACATCCTATAACATATTCAATCATGTTCCTGTGGATGATAATCATGGTGATTTCAGTTTTAACACTAACCTTGTACATTCCGTATGCTCTCGCACTCTTATTATAGTTAAATATATTTCTCTACATGGGATTTATGTTTTTAAGAATGTTTAGCATGGTTCAGTTTTTATTTCTCTGAGTATTACTAAGGAATCACATACTATTCAACTTACTTGTTCACAGTTGGGATATCTACTTCCTGAGTTTTTCTACTTTTTTTGCTGGCTTTTATGAATTTGCAGAAGCACTTTCTGCCTTCGAGGACTAGTAATGAATGAGTTAGCCATTTCTCAGTTCTCTGTGATTTACTGGGAAGAAAATTATCCTGTTCTGAAGTGAATAAGGTGCAAGGACAGTCCTCTCATTATAGGTACTGGGAGCAATCTTGTTTTCTCACATGCCTATCTTCCAGGACAACTGGGACCAGTGAGATTGTGCTGCTGGCCCAAAGATTTCATATGGTAAGCACTCAATGGAAAATTCTTCCATTGTTACATGAATCAGAAGTTGTTTGATTTTTTGCTAAATGCATCCCCTTGAAAAGCAATTGTTTTGAGGTTTCTGCCTTGGAATTTGAGAAGAAACTATTCTTTGTGATTTTTTTTCCCCACTTTGGTTTAGTTGCCACTAGAAGAAAGGAGTCCTAATCATGGACTCTTTGGATATCCTCATAGACCTCTGGACTTAAGGATATCCCCTGGTCTCTGCAAACATGATTGCAGTGGTTGAATTATTTAGAAGACTACTCTTATTCCCTATACTTGATTTTAAATTACAAATTTGCTTGACTATTTATCAGAAGTTTTTAAACGTGGGCTTTGGAAATTGTTTTCCAAATTAAATGATTTGAGTTTGGGGTTGTTAAGTTTTTAGTCACCATAGTGCAGTGATAAAGAGCCAAAAATTTGGGAAAGAAATACATTTAAGGTCTTACTTTTTATACTTGTTAATAGGTCCTCCATTTCTCTATGGGATAAACATAATTATTTTTTTGTTACAAGATTTTTTTTTTTTTTTAAGATTTATGTATTTATTCATATGGAACTGGGGTACAGGCCAGAGATGTAGAAGGTGAGAAGATTCACCAGAGACAGAGAGGGGAGCAGAACAGGCAGATCAACAAAGTACACTGCTGAGGGGAGCAGCGGGCGGGTCAGGAGAGGTCTGCCTCATCATGTAGATCTCCTCAGGGGCAGGCGGGAATCGAACTCATGCGGAAGTGGCTTTAGTTTCTCAGTGCTGTGCTTTAACCCGCTGCGCCAGCAGGGAGGGCTTGTTGCAGGATTCTTTTTAAAATAGGAATTAAAGGAAAGAAAGACTGCTTAGCAGAGTGCCTGACCATTGTAAAGATAATAAATGAAAGCCTTATAGAAATACTTAACAGTAAACACATTAGTCAATATTCACATTCTTAAACTAGATTTCTGATTCTGTCAACTATTATGGAGTCTCCATCCTGAACATTTTTCACCATAGTTATAGCAAACACCTCTCCAGGTCTTTCCTTTGATGTGTATTAAAAATTTTTCAAGTAGTTTAGTCCTTTTCTAGCCCTGTATAATAACCCAGGTTCCTAACAGTTTTAAAATTTTTACTTAAAAAGCTTGAAAGTAAAATAACCATTGCTGTAGACTCTCTGAAAATCAGTATTGTGTTGTTTGCCTTTTTTTTTTTCAGATTCTCCTAATAATTATTTTGGATATTATTTTAGTGGATTGATATTGATTTTAATACAAATAATGATAGTTGTAACTCACAGCGTAGGATAGTAATAAATTTCTTCTTCCTTTATAAAGGCTAATAAATGATCTACTTCTCCTTTATAAGTGTTTCAGGTAAAATTTGAGCTTTAAGTGAAGTCTTAGGCAGTTTAGGTTCTGCAAATAACAGTTCCAGCAACAAATCACAGAATGATGTTTATTTTCTTCTTATGGAAAGCTCCTTACCAGTTGATCTTTTCGGCAAAACCTATGTACATGAATAGCTGTAGTATAATTGAAGTAAAATGAATATATCTTTTTGAAAGTGACCAGCAATGTTAGATGATGTGATCAATCAGTTGAAAGCATCTATCTGGAATACGTGGAAATAGTGAACTTTATTTTGATTACACACTGGCAAAAAAATTCATGTTGGCTTTTTGTTTGAGATATGTTGATTACTTGAACTAGTTTTACTTGAAAAAACTATACATGTGTAGGAGAACTAACTTTGTAAAAACAGGTGATTCAGGAAGTATGATTTATTTAGTACTTACTAGAGAAAATGTCAACTCCACAAGTGCCTGCTTAACTTTGTGCTCCTGTGCAATGCAGTGTCTTTAAATTAGATTTTATAAAGTAAAGGTTTTAAAAAAACACTAAATGAAAAATATTTCAAATGTCTCACAGGCTGAACTATTTCTATATGTGTATATAAATATACAACTGCAGTCATCAGTGTTATATTTATATATGCTTTTGATACACATCATATTTTCTATGAATGTAGATCCACAGAGTAGTGACAAATGACATAAATACAGAAAATAAGAAAACTGCTTTCAGACTAAGAAATTGAATGCATAATTCAACAGTTAAAAAGAATAAATTTATGGCCAACTGATCGGTTAACATTATTTGTGGCTTCATGTGGTTAAATGATCTAGCTAATTCCATTCTTTCATGAACCACTAATAACGTTCATTTGCCAATATGAGAATTAAACTGATACATTTAGCAAATGGCTCTAAAACCAACTAATGAAAGTTAAAGTTTGTGAATATTAGCCTATCAGTATCAGTTTTGGGCTTCTCACAAAACACCAAGCCTGCTTCCCAGAAATATTTATTCCATTGGTATCATTTGGTATTGGACATTAGTTATTTACTTATAAAATATGTGCTCATTACAAAGGTCTGTGAGTGCAGTTGCATTAATTATTCATCCTAAGATTTTGAAACATGTTGGAGGTTCCGAAAGATAATTTCAACTACTGATGGGAAATGTTTCACATGAGAGACCATCAACAAGGTTTCAGGAAGTGGGTCCTGAATTTTCAGGGTAGCAACCAGTCAGGCACTTCTAGCATTTCCTTTAAAGTTATCCACCATTTTGAAAGAAGATGATAACTAAGAAATTAGCTGATTTTCCCCTCCCTGAGAAAACAATATATTAGAAATATATCAAAAGTATATAAATTCTGAAGTATTTATATTATGACCCCCTTTTCCTCTCCCACTATCTTACCTTGAGAGAGTATTGGAATGGTTAGAGAAATCATATTTGATTGACTATTTTCATTGTTAGAGTAAGGGTATATCATATTATAAATATCAGAACTCTTAATTATGAAGACAAAAAGTAAGATTGTTAATTCATTTTAAGGATGGTTTCAACCTTTTAAAAGTTAACATTATTTCTGTGGTATTTATTTAAATATTAAGTTTAATGCCTTAAAATTATTACTATTTTTTTTTGGAAATTTTAGTTTTAATTACTCTCAAATACTGTAAAAACATTAATCATGGATTTTGAACACATGCTTATGTTACAAAAAACATGGTAATATCTCACTGTTAAAAATTCAAGTCATATAAAAAGTATAGTCAAAAAAATGTGTAAACCTCCCTTTATTATTCTCCCGCCCCTATTTTTCTTGAGAGGCAACAGTGTAAACAATTTTATAAATGTCTCTATTCATTTGCATACTGAAACATGCATATATTTCCTCATTTTTGTAAAAGTGGGGTAAAATACTTTAAAATGTTAAATTTCTTGGAAATACTAGGATAAATAATTTCTCACACGAAGGAATCATTTTTTATGCTCATTATTACCTCTTTCTATTTTGGAAAGGATTAATGACTAACTATAAATTGTAGAGGCTTGTTAATGGTAAAATCTGTAATCTTTTTTCCCATGGTATCAAATGCAAAGTGCTTATAATACATTAATGGTTTAATTTTTTTCTTTGTAATCAACAATAATGAAGATATATTTGCCTTTTTGACTAGATAATCTGTGATGGCGTAGTCCAAAAGCAGATGCAAATATACAAATATTTAGTATTTGATCTTGCATGAGAAGGAAGAAAGATATATAATAGAAAATCTCTATTTTCCTTGGGAAATCTAGTAAAGTAAAAAAAATGAATTTTGGTGTTTCAGGACAGTCAGAACTTTTTTTTCAAGATACAAAAATGTTACTTTGCAAGAAAAAGGAAGAGACAGGAAGGAACTAGTTTTTAACAATTTAATATGTACTTTTTTCAGAAGACATTAAAAATATTTTATCTTGTTATAAACTTTCTATTTCCAAAAATATCAGAAGTGATTTATGCACCTGGGCAAAATAATTCAAACAAAACAGAACAATACCAAATATAAAATAACATTCTCTGACCTTGACTCTATGTACATTATAAATCCTGTGCTAAGAGATACTTCTTGATGTGTTTCCTTACCCCCTCAGCTGCTATTTCCAAAGCTAATTCTTTTTATTTTATAGAAGTTGAATTTAATAAAAAAGCTACCTTTTATTCTCCAACAATAGGATCCTGTTATATCAAGATATTTGAACTTTCAGTTGTAGATAGGGATTTTTCAATTGGCAAAATGCTTCTGAGGTTTTGAGTCTCATCCCTCATAACTGGGGATGTGCTCATGGTGATGGGTGCAGATAACAAAGGGTTACTCACACATTTCTGCTCCTGTGTTTAATGGGTATTTCTGTGACTAGAGAGTAAGGGGCAAATTATTTATTCAACAAATATTGAGTACCTATTAAATGTAGTTAAGGAAGGCATGTTCTGGGTTTTGGGGTACAAGTAAAACTACAAAAATGGATGAAACATGATTAGGTATTTCATAGGAACACAAAGAAAAACAATCCATGAAGTGTGAATATTTTAAATATCCTAAAATTAAGGAAGTATAAAATAAAACTAGAATGAGTTCCAAAGAACTCACATATACTGCTGAGGTGTGTATGAATTGGTACAATTGCTTTGAAAAAGAGAAATACCAGTAAAGGTAAGTGTATGGTGCATGCATACTCTGTGACTCAGAAATTCCTCCTGCAGGTATATATCGGCAGTAGAATGGATACATAAAAATGAAACACTTTCATACAAAGGAATGCTATAAAACAGTAAAAATATTACATGTAGCCTACATGTTGCAACATGAATGAATCATAAGAATGTTATTCAAAGAAAACAATTCCTAGAATGTACACAATTTCTGTGAAAATGGAACTAAGCACTATATCTTAATGATACATATATGCTATAATGAAAAGCAAAGAAATAATTGACATACATTTAGGATAGTGAATATTTATTTGTTTGCTTCATTCAGGATGTCAGGATCAGGGACTTCTGAGTATTTTACTTCTTTGAGTAGTGGGTGCATGTATTCCCATTCATTATTATTATTCTAACTGTACAAATACATTAATGCATTTTTGTCTGTATGTTTCACAATTAAAAAGGGAATATTGGTTGTAAGCAATTGATTTTTGGGATAACTCTGTCATTGTCTGGAATACAAGTTATATCTTTATGATCTACCATTCATGACACATAACATACCTTAACATACTTGCTGAAACTCCAGAGTGTCTGCATTCTAGGAACAGAGGTGGAGCAACAGGAAGTAGGTGCAAAAAGCTGGACACCTTTCTGGGGCTTTCTCAATAAGCTTCACCTAATGACTTCTGCTTCCATGCCATTGGCTCCCCAGCTATCCATGGATATGGAAAATTTTAGCTACAGTTTTAACAACCTCAATAAAATAAGGTTACCTTTATAAAGGAGAATGGAAAGTAGATTAGTATCTCACAGTGTGAGATTACCACAATCTTGTTGGTAACTTCTCCAGAGGCTACATGTGAAGTAATTTTTTTGACTTCTTATGTCTGAAAAAGACTTCACACTACTTTCATAGTTGATTAGTTTTGTAAAGGATTTTAGTTTCAAAACAGTTTTCCCTCAGAAACATAAAGCATTCATTCATTTAGTAAACAGAAACAAAAAATAATAACATTGTAACTCCAGTACTGGCTTTGCTTTAGAGAACTACATTTCTTCAAAAAACTGTAAAATTCTGTATTTCTCTGATATATACTTACATTGCATTTTTTCACATTTTCTTTATATTTTAACTCTTAAAATTTACTCATCAGAATCTACCTGCCTTAAAACTCATTTCTTCAGTTGCAATGCATTTTCTCAAGAGTCTTTCTTATGCTTCTTCTCGCTCTCTTTTGGAATTCAAATGTGATGAACATTTGAATTTTATGTTTTTATTCTACCTCACCTTTCCTTCATTTTCTATTTTGCTTTGGTTCTGCAGTCAAAAACTTTTAGTTTATTTCTTCAAGATCATTTGCTTTTCAGTATCATCTCCTAATCCTTATATTAAATTTCTTATTTTATCAACTGTATTTTTCCCCCAAATATTCACATCAGTTCTATTTAATCTCTTTCTTTCTTTTGCCCACAACTTTTCTAACCAATTATACTTTTGTTA
>NW_004567108.1:25965670-25967290 GCF_000260355.1 Condylura cristata | reverse complement strand
AAAGAAAAATGTGAGCAAAGAAGTTATAATTAAACTTCTATTCTCAGTCTGAGTCTTCTGTATCACTTCTTGACTGAAAATCATCAGTGTCTGTTTGTTATTACAGTTTCACTCTTTTTGCTATCCAGAACATTGATATTGCAGCATTTTCTAAAAGTTTACTGTGCTAGTTATCTCAATTCCAACCCCCCCCCCCAACAATTCAGTAACACTGCTTCAGCAACTTTTAATGCTGATATTTTTATGTTTGACAGCAGGTATCCATGGAAAGTTTTCAGTCAACAACCAAGTTTCATAGGATTTCTTAAAAGTATCTTCAAAAACCTTGTTGTCTGAAAGGTTAAGGACTTGCTCTTCAGCCCAGTCTTGTCCCTTGGGATAAGAACAAGTAAGTGTGTGATCAAGCATTGACAATACTGCATGTCTGCTCCTGGCTGACCCATACTTGGTGTAGATGTGGTTTTACATTATTTTTCATTTTGTTCATTTTTCATCTCAGTTATACTTTACTATAAGACACACTCACATTTAGGGGAAGAAAAGGGTGTCTTAGAAATGACATTACCAGAATTTATCTCTCAAGAAAAATCTTCCAATTTTTATGACCATTATAATTATGTTAAAAGATTGATAAGGAAAACATATTTTCATAACACCAGTAGCTAAGTCAGAAGAACAAAATTATGGGAAATTTGCATATGTAGTGGGCTATTTGTAAAGGAATTTTAATTAATAAAATTTGTATTCAAATTGCTAAAGAAAAAAATTGACTTTCAAGTTTTTGTATTAGAGATGTCATTTCAGTAAATTATTGAACAAAGTAAACATATTTCTGAAGTCTATGCAAGTCAGGCCACATGGGCATTAAAAGTCTTTGACAAAGGAGCAAAGAATATACAATGGAACAAAGAAAGTTTGTTCAACAGATAGTGCTGGTAAAGCTGGCTGCTACATGCAAAAAAATGAAGCTAGATTACTACCTCACACCATACACAAAAATCTACTCAAAATGGATTAATGAACTAGACATAAGACCTGAAAACATAAAATATATATGAGAAACTATTGGTGAAATGCTACATGACATGTACCTCAGAAACATCTTTAAAGATACATCACCCAAAGCAAGGATAGTGCAAGAAAGGATAAATAGTTGGGATTACATCAAATTTAAAAGCTTCTGTACAGCAAAAGAGACACTACATAAAACAGACACTCCACTGAATGGGAGAAAATTTTTACACATAATACAAATGATAAAGGACTGAACACAAAGATATACAAAGAGCTGATCCAGCAAATATAAAGTGAACTCAACAAATATAAACTCAACAAATATAAAGTGAATAACCCCATAAAAAAATGGGCAGAAGAGGGTCCTCCCTGATGGCACAACAGGTTATCATGCAGCACTGCAAGCTAGCTGCAGCTGCTTCAGTTTGAGTTTGATCTCCCTCCCAGAGGTGATCCACATGGCAAGGCAGACCTCTCCTGTCTCCCTGCTGCTCCCCTCAGCAGTGTACTTTGCCGATCTGCCTGTTCTGCTCCCCACTCTGTCTCTGCTGAATCCTCTCACTGTCCCTGCACTTCTGGCTTGTACCCCAGTTCTGTATGCATAAA